>NC_090443.1:227659952-227960763 GCF_031143425.1 Pleurodeles waltl
ACTGTAGTGTGTAGAGGGTCGCTGGGAGTGTAAGGAAACTAAGAGTGTCCAAGATACCGCACCCCAAGACCCTGAAAAGTAGGAGTAAAGCTACCCTACTACCCCAGAAATACAGTAAAGTCGAGATAGGGGATTCTGCAAAGACAACAACTGATTGCAAAGCACTGAAGACGGATTCATGGACCTGAAGACCTGCAAATAAAGGGGACCAAGTCCAAGAGTCACGCAAGTGTTCAGGGGGGGCAGGAGCCCACTAAACCCCAGATGGAGGTGCAAAAGGGCTGCCTCCAGGTGGAAGAAGCCAAAGATTCTGCAACAACAGAAGGAGCCAGGAACTTTTCCTTTGGTCAAAATATGTCTTATGGTGTGCTGGAGGATGCAGAATTGTTTCCATGCAGAAAGACTGCAAACAAGCCTTGCTAGCTGCAAGAGTCACGGTCGAAGGTAATGGGAGCTGCTTGGGCCCAGGAAGGACCAGGAGGTCGCCCCTTGGAGGAGGAGCCAGAGGGGGCGCTCAGAAACAGAAAGAGACCATGCAGAAGCAGGCAGCTCCTGCAGAAGCACTTGAACAGGCATTCAAGAAATCTGAGCATGGTGGTCATCTCAACACAACAAAATAGGGTCCCACGAAGCCGTTGGTCAACTCACTGAGTTGAACAATGCAGGACAGAGTGCTGGGGACCTGGGCTGTGCTGTGCATGAAGGAATCCTTGCAAAAGTGTACAGAAGCCCTAGCAGCTGCAGATCTCGCAGTATACAGGATTACTGTCTGATGTGGGGGTGCAAGGACTTACCTCCACCAAATTTGGACAGAATGACCACTGGACTGTCTGGGTCGCTAGGATACAGCTCCTGTGTTCCAGGGACCAGGCTCGTCAAGATGAGAGGGGACCCAGAGGACCGGTGATGCAGAAGTTTGGTGCCTGCGGTAGCAGGGGGAAGATTCCGTCGACCCACTGGATATTTCTTCTTGGCTTCCAGTGCAGGGTAAATGCAGACAGCCCTCAGAGTATGCACCACCAGGAAACTGTCGAGAAAGCCGGCAAGATTAGGCGCTACAATGTTGCTGGTAGTCTTCTTGCTACTTTGTTATGGTTTTGCAGGTGTCCTGGAGCAGTCAGCAGTCGATCCTTGCCAGAAGTTGAAGAGAGAGATGCAGAAGAACTCTGGTGTGTTCTTGCATTCGTTATCTGAAGAGAAATCCACAGGAGAGACCCTAAATAGCCCTCAGAGGAGGATTGGCTACCTAACCAGGTAAGAGCCTATCAGGAGGGGTCTCTGACATCACCTGCTAGCACTGGCCACTCAGAGGTCTCCATTGTGCCCTCACACCTCTGAATTCAAGATGGCAGAGGTCTGGGACACACTGGGAGGAGCTCTGGGCACCACCCCTGGGGTGGTGATGGACAGGGGAGTGGTCACTCTCCTTTCCTTTGTCCAGGTTTGTGCCAGAGCAGGGGCTGGGGGCTCCCTGAACTGGTGTAGACTGGCTTATGCAAGTAGGGCACCATCTGTGCCCTTCAAAGCATTTCCAGAGGCTGGGGATGGCTACTCCTCCCCAGCCCTTAACACCTATTTCCAAAGGTCAAAGGAAGGAAATCCCTTGTTCCCCCTTCCTGGGACTGGGCTGCCCAGACCCCAGGAGGGCAGAAACCTGTCTGAGGGTTGGCAGCAGCAGTAGCTGCAGAGAAAACCCCAGAGAGCTAGTTTGGCAGTACCCCGGGGTCCATGCTGGAGCCCTGGGGATACATGGGATTGGCACCCCAATACCAGATTTGGCATGGGGAGACATGATCTTAGACATGTTACATGGCCATGTTCGGAGTTACCATTGTGAAGCTACAAATAGGTATTGACCTATATGTAGTGCACATGTGTAATGGTGTCCCTGCACTCACAAAGTCCGGGGAAATTGCCCTGAACAATGTGGGGCATCTTGGCTAGTGCCAGGATGCCCTCACACTTAGTAACTTTGCACCTAACTTTCACTAAGTGAGGGATTGACATATAGGTGACTTATTAGTTACTTAAGTGCAGTGTAAAATGGCTGTGAAATAACATGGACGTTATTTCACTCAGGCTGCAGTGGCAGTCCTGTGTAAGAATTGTCTGATCTCCCTAGGTGTGGCACGAAAAATTGCTGCAGACCATAGGGATCTCCTGGAACCCCAATACCCTGGGTACCTAGGTACCATATACTAGGAAATTATAAGGGTGTTCCAGTGTGCCAATATGAATTGGTAAAAATAGACAATAGCCTGCATTGACAGTTTTAAAAGCAGAGAGAGCATAAACACTGAGGTTCTGGTTCGCAGAGCCTCAGTGATACAGTTAGGCACCACACAGGGAACACATATAGGCCACAACTATGAGCAATGGGGTCCTGGCTAGCAGGATCCCAGTGACACAGGCAAAAACAAACTTACACACAAGTAAAAAAATAGGGGTTACATGCCAGGCAAGATGGTACTTTCCTACACAGGCACAGCCCATTCAGGTGTAAGTGACCACTCCTCCCTCTACTCTAGCCCAGATGGCTCATAAGGATATGCAGGACACCCCCCAGCTCCCTTTGTGTCCCTGTCTAGTGGAGATTCGCTAACAGCCCAACTGTCTCAAAGGTAAATTGCACTTAAAAGATACTTAAAGGCAGCCCCCATGTTAACCTTTGAGAGAGATAGGCCTTGCAACAGCGAAAACCGAATTTGGCAGTACTTCACTGTTAAGGCATGTAAAGCACACTAGTACATGTCCCACCTTTAACAAACACTGCACCCTGCCCATGGGGATACCTAGGGTCTACCTTAGGGTTGTCTTACATGTACAAAAAGGGAAGGTTTGGGCTGGCAAGTGTCACACTTGCCAGGTCGAATTGGTACTTTAAAACTGCATACACAGACACTGCAGTGGCAGGCCTGAGCCCTATTTACAAGGCTACTCATGTGGGTGGCACAATCAGTCTGGCAGACTCACTAGTAGCATTTGATTTACAGACCCTGGGCACATCTAGTGCACTTTACTAGGGACTTACTAGTAAATCATATATCCCAATCAGGGTAAACCAATCACCAATACAAGTTAAGCAGAGAGCATAAGCACTTTAGCACTGGTTAGAGTGGTAAAGTGCCCAGAGTCCTAAAGCCAACAAAAACTGATCAGAAAAAATATGAAGAAGGAGGCAAAAAGTTTGGGGATGACGCTGCAAAAAGGGCAAGGTCCAACATTCATCAATAGTGCAAAGGAACAAAGATAATTTTTTGTGTTTTTATACAAATGCACTGGTGACCCCTCTTGTCCACAATCCCTTTAGATCTAAGGGACAGAAGGAGAGCACCAACCCTCCTGACTCCCCAACCACAAAAGGATTGAGTCTTATATGCAGTCTTTCAAACAGTCAGAAATCACTCCTAATGGACTCCAGCAGCTCCTGCTATAAATTGCGTGACTGAGAATATAAGTTCGGCATTTCGGTCTCTCAAGGCTCAAACCGTCCATGAGACCATTCTCAGGATAATGTGTCAAAGTGAATTAAATCACAATAATTGTTGTCTACAAAGACTATTTAGGCCTTGAGTTAGGGTACGACCTGTGCGGGAAAATCAATTTTGCAATTTCCAAAATGATATCTGCACACCGTAAGGGTCATCCTAAATTGTTACATTTCTCTGTCTCAGCTTAGGATCTGAGCCCAGGCCTTTTGTCACCCTGCTGTGCCCAGTTAATTAAAATTTTCTCCAGCAGCAGGAACAAAGGCCTCCCCCACACTAAGGGAGCAGTTAACAGTACTTCACCCAGCTCCTAAGGAGGAAAGAGATGGGGTGGAATGATATGCATTAATCAATCAGCTGTCATATTGTACCAGGGAATGGCCTGCCCAAGCCCACTACACAAAGGAGGAAGCCCAGGCAACTGGAGCCAACCTAGGAAGGGACTTTCTTTGACTTTTGATGTGCAAGACCCTGGCAGTGATGTCAGCGAGGGGATGAGTTGAGACCTCAGGAGCAGATGTGACCAGTGGCTCCTGGATGACACCATTTTGAACTGTGCCAGCGTACGATGCAGGAGGGTTGCAACAGGGGTGGAGTTGTGACGTGGCATCCTAGGATTTTCTGGGTGCCTGGTTTCTGGAACCTTCCTCTCTCCTTTAAAAACTCTTGAACAGGGGTAACTCTCTCTTTGCTTGGTGATGTTTGCGGGTTTCACTGTTGTGCCCTTGAGATCTCCATGGAGAACTGGAAGGATGAACCCCCTGATGCTCAGAAAGTACAGCAGACTCTGCCCAGTTGATCCCAGGACCAGTGGGCCTCCCTAAGGGCAAGTGAGACTGGACCCCTAAAGCCCCCTGAGGACCAGTTGGAGGAATGCCCTGGACGTTTACACCCAAAAACCAAGACCAGGTGGAAGGATGACACAGGGAGCCAGGAAAACCAGATCACTTAGGACTGCACCACTTAGCTATAACTTCATGTGGTGGCTAGAGCTTGCCACCAGGGGTAAATGAGCCTGAGATTGTCCAACTGGGCCCAACAGGCATTTTAAAGTTTAACGACCTTCTGTTCTGCAACAAAGCATGTGGCATGCCATTTTAAAGTTTGTTGACCTTTGACCTTTTGTTCAGAGATGAAGCATGTGGGGCTCCACTGTTGTTTCTTAATTTATCCCCATGGTGGGCCAGAGCCTGGAGGTCAGCATGTGATTTATCTCTCAAAGAGGTGACGTGTGTGTGACCACTCCCTTGTCTGCCTTGGGTGCCCCATCACTTTGGTGTACTTAACATCGAGGGGGCTGGGACTCCATCAACAACCCCGAAGACCAACCACGATAGGGGAGCACTGTCACACCTCCCAATGGCATTGGCCTTGCCTCTGCTCCTTGTGCCTATGTCTGAGGGGAGTGGGGTGGCCACCACAGAAGGCTGCACTTCTGCAGCTGCACTTGGAGGTGCAAACTGTGTAGGAGCTGCGGGGTCTGCAGATGGTGGGCTCCCTCAACTCTCCCCAAATAAATTGAGGTATTGGGGTGCCCAAATGGGACCGGGCACCCAAAAACAAATCCTGCATAGAAGGAGAATACAAGTTGTACACCTTGTTGAAATGGTGTAAGAGATAGGAAAAAAGTGAAATATAAAACAGTCTGTTGAATGAAAGAGACCCAAGTGTAACCTCTCCTATAGCAGTTAATCTATGCAACCCCATTGTCATAGTTATTTTCTCAAACCTAGTGTTGTGTTCCTTTTTATTGGAAAATGTTCATTTCTGACATGTGAAGTGCTGACACCTTCATGAGACATGACTCAACTGTATAAGTAACTGTTCCTCTTCAGGCTGCATTAATTTTCTCACCAAAAAAAAAAGGGGGGGAGGTATCCTATAACCCTCGCCTGCTTAGGATACTAAGTTAACAATGCTCACAAAAAAATTAGCAGGAAAGGGACAAATTGAATAATTATTGCACGCAACCAATATTGACTCTTGGTTCGGAGGGGTAAAACTATTTTCCCTTATTTATTTCATTTAATAATACACAACAACATCAGAGTCAGAGGAAGACTGCCTATCTATAAACTAATGGCACTTAGGTAGACATATATACACTTATATATACATATTTACAATAATACCAGACATGTGAAACAAATGATACATCCAATGTCTAAAAAACATGTGCCCTACTCCAACGCTTTATAGAATAGTCACAAAACAACACAGTAAGCGTAGTGATCAACAATTATATGGTGACCAAGGATCTTGCACCCAGCTGTATACTGCCTTAAATTTCTTTGTACAAGGTAGTAAGTAGTGCTATATAAGTTTTGGAAATCAATGAATTATTTGCTCAGACTCCTTGGACCCATTAGGAATATGTCGACGCGTTTCGGCCTAACAACTCAAGGCCTCATCAGGACTGTCTGAGAACACTGGCACCACTATAAAAATTTAAAAAAACACATTATAAACAACCTCATAAAATCATCTTTTCCGCCAACTAACACCAAATGTGACAAGTATCAATCCCAGAATACCTTTACTCATACATTGTTTGCAGTTCTATATTACTCTTAGACACCAACTGTCGTGCCTTCGTTGTAACTCTCAATTATATAATATTTCCACAAAGCACGCCACTAAAAGAAATACACCCAGGTGGCTCAAATTATCAGGTATGTAAGCTGAAACATGCAACCCAAGTGACACCACCAAGTTGTAATTCATACCTCTCCGTCTGATTAAAGAAAGTGTACGAGCTAGAATACTCAGTTCTCGAGTGCTAAAAACCAAGCAAAAGGACACGGAACGCAACCCGATTAGTCCTCTGTTTACCAACCAAAGTGCCATCAGGAATAATGCTCTAAAAACACAAGTCGCGTCTTACCTATCTATTGACGACATTCGTTTTAAATACCGGCATCTGTGTTTTAATTTCGTAATGTTCTGGAAACAACAAAGTAGCGAGCGCATAAAAATCTATAGAAGTATTAAGGTGGATATATACGTGTACTAAATAACCTCCACAAATCATTCGACATGTTCCACGGACACTTACTTCCTGTCTTCTGCCAATCCGCACAAGTACGCAATCCTTGTGTAAACATACGAAGATGAAACGCTGCTCCTACTCTTTTGAGAGTCACGGGGGCTACGGCTCACCCGAGAGAGGCTTTAAAATGAAGAAATGGGCTGCCACTAGCCCGCGTCTATATATTCAAATGGCATGATATAGGCGCCATCTTGCAAAATCCGCGTTGATTCTTTCCCGTTATCGAACTAGACAGAAGTCTGATTATGTGCTCGTTTTAAACTATGGAAATCGTGTACTGGGTAAAACACACTGCTGTAGCTCAAGACAACAATTCCCAGTAGAACACAATTTGTAAATGAGTCCCAGGCCCTTGGTCCACAGATAGTTTACTGCAGCGGCCATCTTGGAACTGTTTGACACCCATTCAGAGCATACCAACCTCACTCTTATATTTTAGTCATTATTTGTGGGTATGTGCTTAAAGTCGATCTACCATAGTGCGACTGGAATAGCCTATCGGTACTTGCATCCGAAACAACTTCTATTGGTCAGAAATACACCTAATTATCCAGTGGGTACCCAACTACTGTCTCACACATGCTTTCATTTCAACCTGTCTATAATACTTTACAGTCAAATTATGAATCAGAGAGTAGCAGCCATAACATTAACCAAATGGCAAATCCACACAATTCAATATATTAGCACATTGCGTCACCTAATTAGGGACCACGCTTCATCACAGTCATTAAGTCCCGTTTTGGCTGTTTGAAATTTCTCGATCATTCTTGCTTCCAGCTTCAGTAGCCTCGTCACGGTTGGAGGACCATCCATCTTCGGTTGTATAACCACCAGCACTGTCCATTGAATATCGTCTGCTTTATGTTTAAGTTCCAAAAAATGGTCAACTAGAGGTGCACCTTTTATGGTGCATTTAATTCTTGATCGATGTTGGAGAATACGGCTTTTAACTATCTGTGAAGTCTGGCCAATATATGTTCTATTACATGGACAAGAGATACAATAGATGACATTTTTTGTGTTGCAGTTTGAGAAATCAGCCTGTACATGCTTTCGACCATTTATTGTTACTTCTTTTGAATCTAGTGTAAATTGGCATGCAGTGCACTTACCACATCTAAAGTGCCCTTGCAAGGGTGGCAACTGAAACATTGTCCTTAGATCTTTTTTGTCTGTTTTCTTTTCTGCGGCTTTTACGAACTGATCTTTCAAACTCCTTGCTCTCTTAAAGGAGAACAGTGGTTTCTCTATATTTAGATCTTTAATGATTCGCCAATTTCTTTCAATAATTGTGCGTACCTTGTTAGCCTTTGGACTAAACGTCAACACACACGTAAGTGGGATCTTAGTTATTTGTTTCTGAGGTATCAGGAGTGTTTTCCTGGGAGTAACCCAGGCTCTTTTAGCTGCATTTTTGACTAACTTCTTTGGATACCCTCTCGCTGTTAATTTAGTAACCAATTCGTCAGCATGATTACAGAAATCGTTTCTATCTGTACAATTTCTTCTTATCCTGAGAAACTGACCATATGGTAGATTTTCTTTGAGAGTTCTCGGATGCCCACTAGAGAAATGTAGAAGTGTGTTACGGTCTGTCGGTTTTTTATACAGACTTACTTCCAATCTACCATTCTTGGCTAGGATCAACAAATCCAAAACATTTATTTTGCATCTATCCTTACTCATAGTAAATCTGAAATCAGCAGTTCGCTGGTTGAGCCATTCAAAAAAAGTATCCAACATAACTTCTGTACCTTGCCAAATCATTAGGATGTCGTCTATATACCTGGACCATTGGGAGATGTAAATTTTAAAAGGGTTAGATTGCTCGTAGATCCATTTGTGCTCGAAGAAATCCATAACCAAGTTGGCAATTTCTGGGGCAAAGCTGCACCCCATTGCTACTCCTTTTACTTGTCTATAAAGTCTTTCATTGAATTTAAAAAAGTTACTTTTTAAACATAATGAAGCCAGATCCACAAGGAAGTCTGTGGGAGCGATGACTAGTTCTGTATTAGCATTTAACACCTGCCTGATAATCTCTAATGCCTCGTCCTGTGGAATATTAGTGTACAGGGACTCTATGTCAAAGGTGACTGGAATTTGATTATCCTCACTATATGCTAGATTTTCAAGCTTATTAATGATGTCCATAGAATCTCTTTATAGATAGGCAGTCTCCCTCTGACTCTGATGTTGTTGTGTATTATTAAATGAAATAAATAAGGGAAAATAGTTTTACCCCTCCGAACCAAGAGTCAATATTGGTTGCGTGCAATAATTATTCAATTTGTCCCTTTCCTGCTAAATTGTTTGTGAGCATTGTTCAGTTAGTATCCTAAGCAGGCAAGGGTTATAGGATACCCCCCCCCCTTTTCTTTTTGGTTAGATTTTTGTACACCTATTTAGGTGTGTGGGAGTATTATAGGATATAAGGGCTGTTATACAGCTAGGTCTCACTTGTAGTGTGACCCAATTGAGTAATGAGATTACAACATACGCTTCAGGGCAGAGGCAAGGCGGTTAGCAAGTAGAGGGCTATTTATCAGATTAGCTCCAAGTATCAGTATGTCAGAATCCCAGGCAGTCTGTTATACAGAGGAACAGATTGCCAAATTGCTGGAATTACCTTCACTGTTAAGTGGCAAATCACCATTGAGTGATATCCCAAAATCAGATAAAATCGAAAGACTTAAACAACTTAAAAAAAAGAATACTAGAACCCAATTGCACGCCCAGGTTTTATTGGAACATCTTAAGAATAACACCATTCCACAGGGCTTACAAGTTAAAAATATTCCTGTAATTTGTACAGGTGACCTGAAATACCTGTCCCAATTTAGTGGGGTAGGCACTAAATGCTCAAGAGATTGGCTAGCACTCTCAGTTGAAACAGCACTGAGGATTAGCGAAGCTGAGTTAAGGGAAATTGCTGAATTAGAAAATGAAATTGTTTCTGACAAAACAATACAGAATGCCCAACAATTGTTGGAATCTGTGAATAAAATAATATTAGAGTTTAAAACAAACACGATCAATCAAAAAATTACGAAATTGTCACAAGATATAAAAAATTTTGACATCACGAGTGTTTATCCTTACCTGAAAGTAGACTTCTATAGGAATAACAATCCTAGTAATTTGAATTTACAGTACCAAACGCGATCACGCAAAAGATTTATCACTATTTCAGACACCTCTTCTGATTCCGAGTTAGAATCACAGGCAATACCCCATCCGGCATACCCTTTTTTAGGCAGAGGGAACCGGAGAGGGACAAGAGGAGGAGGGATCCCCAGGGGTCAATTCCAAGAACATAATTTTTTCAGGACAAGGAGAAGAGCCTACAGGAGGCAATAATGCAACCAGAAGATTCCATCCCTATTTACAACCTATCGGCATACTCCCTTTCACAGGTAGAGAAACAGGTTTTGAGTAAGGGACTGTCCTTTGTGCCAATGAGAAATCAGGACCCCATAGACAGCAAAATAGAAGTACTGAACTTTCTGCGTAAAGTTAGATTGAGATCTTTCTTCAGCTCAACTATTCCACTAGAAGTCAGCCCGAATAGTGGGCTCAAACCTAACTCTACTTTTCTGCCTGACAGAAATGAGATGCCTAGAGAAATCAAAGTGTTCGAAGATCTAGTACTTAAGGAATTAGATCTCCTGAACTCTAAAAAAACGTATTTCAAAGACAACTGTTCTAAAACAGAAAAAGTAGCTATTGCCAATCTTGCTGATAACAAGGACATCGTAATTAAACCAGCGGATAAAGGTGGTGGAATTGTGATTTGGGGATCAGAACAGTATAATGAAGAAGTGATGAGGCAGTTGAATAATAATACACATTACCGTGTTCTGCCTGACAATACACCAAAACAAGTCCAACATCAGGTTACTGAATTGACACAGAGAGCTAGAGATCGAGGTTGGATTAATAAAAAGGAATTTGAATTCCTAAATCAAAGTGAGGGTAGGACTCCATGTTTTTATATCCTCCCAAAGATCCACAAAAATATTAAAGACCCACCAGGTAGACCAATAGTCTCTGCATGTGGTTCCATTTTGGAACCTCTTGCTCAATTTGTGGATGTATTCTTGAAACCGTTTGTACTGAAAACGCCAGCTTATGTTCGAGATTCTATGGACATCATTAATAAGCTTGAAAATCTAGCATATAGTGAGGATAATCAAATTCTAGTCACCTTTGACATAGAGTCCCTGTACACTAATATTCCACAGGACGTGGCATTAGAGATTATCAGGCAGGTGTTAAATGCTAATACAGAACTAGTCATCGCTCCCACAGACTTCCTTGTGGATCTGGCTTCATTATGTTTAAAAAGTAACTTTTTTAAATTCAATGAAAGACTTTATAGACAAGTAAAAGGAGTAGCAATGGGGTGCAGCTTTGCCCCAGAAATTGCCAACTTGGTTATGGATTTCTTCGAGCACAAATGGATCTACAAGCAATCTAACCCTTTTAAAATTTACATCTCCCAATGGTTCAGGCATATAGACGACATCCTAATGATTTGGCAAGGTACGGAAGTTATGTTGGATACTTTTTTTGAATGTCTCAACCAGCGAACTGCTGATTTCAGATTTACTATGAGTAAGGATAGATGCAAAATCAATTTTGGGGATTTGTTGATCCTAGCCAAGAATGGTAGATTGGAAGTAAGTCTGTATAAAAAACCGACAGACCGTAACACACTTCTACATTTCTCTAGTGGGCATCCGAGAACTCTCAAAGAAAATCTACCATATGGTCAGTTTCTCAGGATAAGAAGAAATTGTACAGATAGAAACGATTTCTGTAATCATGCTGACGAATTGGTTACTAAATTAACAGCGAGAGGGTATCCAAAGAAGTTAGTAAAAAATGCAGCTAAAAGAGCCTGGGTTACTCCCAGGGAAACACTCCTGATACCTAAGAAACCAATAACTAAGATCCCACTTACGTGTGTGTTGTTGTTTAGTCCAAAGGCTAACAAGGTACGCACAATTATTGAAAGAAATTGGCGAATCATTAAAGATCTAAATATAGAGAAACCACTGTTCTCCTTTAAGAGAGCAAGGAGTTTGAAAGATCAGTTGGTACAAGCCGCAGAAAAGAAAACAGACAAAAAAGATCTAAGGACAATGTTTCAGTTGCCACCCTTGCAAGGGCACTTTAGATGTGGTAAGTGCACTGCATGCCAATTTACACTAGATTCAAAAGAAGTAACAATAAATGGTCGAAAGCATGTACAGGCTGATTTCTACACAAAAAATGTCATCTATTGTATCTCTTGTCCATGTAATAGAACATATATTGGCCAGACTTCACAGATAGTTAAAAGCCGTATTCTCCAACATCGATCAAGAATTAAATGCACCATAAAAGGTGCACCTCTAGTTGACCATTTTTTGGAACTTAAACATAAAGCAGACGATATTCAATGGACAGTGCTGGTGGTTATACAACCGAAGATGGATGGTCCTCCAACCGTGACGAGGCTACTGAAGCTGGAAGCAAGAATGATCGAGAAATTTCAAACAGCCAAAACGGGACTTAATGACTGTGATGAAGCGTGGTCCCTAATTAGGTGACGCAATGTGCTAATATATTGAATTGTGTGGATTTGCCATTTGGTTAATGTTATGGCTGCTACTCTCTGATTCATAATTTGACTGTAAAGTATTATAGACAGGTTGAAATGAAAGCATGTGTGAGACAGTAGTTGGGTACCCACTGGATAATTAGGTGTATTTCTGACCAATAGAAGTTGTTTCGGATGCAAGTACCGATAGCCTATTCCAGTCGCACTATGGTAGATCGACTTCAAGCACATACCCACAAATAATGACTAAAATATAAGAGTGAGGTTGGTATGCTCTGAATGGGTGTCAAACAGTTCCAAGATGGCCGCCGCAGTAAACTATCTGTGGATCTAGGGCCTGGGACTCATTTACAAATTGTGTTCTACTGGGAATTGTTGTCTTGAGCTACAGCAGTGTGTATTACCCAGTACACGATTTCCATGGTTTAAAACGAGCACATAATCAGACTTCTGTCTAGTTCGATAACGGGAAAGAATCAACGCGGATTTTGCAAGATGGCGCCTATATCATGCCATTTGAATATATAGATGCAGGCTAGTGGCAGCCCGTTTCTTCATTTTAAAGCCTCTCTCGGGTGAGCCGTAGCCCCCGTGACTCTCTAAAGAGTAGGAGCAGCGTTTCATCTTCGTATGTTTACACAAGGATTGCGTACTTGTGCGGATTGGCAGAAGACAGGAAGTAAGTGTCCGTGGAACATGTCGAATGATTTGTGGAGGTTATTTAGTACACGTATATATCCACATTAATACTTCTATAGATTTTTATGCGCTCGCTACTTTGTTGTTTCCAGAATATTACGAAATTAAAACACAGATGCCGGTATTTAAAACGAGTGTCGTCAATAGATAGGTAAGACGCGACTTGTGTTTTTAGAGCATTATTCCCGATGGCACTTTGGTTGGTAAACAGAGGACTAATCGGGTTGCGTTCCGTGTCCTTTTGCTTGGTTTTTAGCACTCGAGAACTGAGTATTCTAGCTCGTACACTTTCTTTAATCAGACGGAGAGGTATGAATTACAACTTGGTGGTGTCACTTGGGTTGCATGTTTCAGCTTACATACCTGATAATTTGAGCCACCTGGGTGTATTTCTTTTAGTGGTGTGCTTTGTGGAAATATTATATAATTGAGAGTTACAACAAAGGCACGACAGTTGATATCTAAGAGTAATATAGAACTGCAAACAATGTATGAGTAAAGGTATTCTGGGATTGATACTTGTCACATTTGGTGTTAGTTGGTGGAAAAGATGATTTTATGATGTTGTTTATAATGTGTTTTTTTCAATTTTTATAGTGGTGCCAGTGTTCTCCGACAGTCCTGATGAGGCCTTGAGTTGTTAGGCCGAAACGCGTCGACATATTCCTAATGGGTCCAAGGAGTCTGAGCAAATAATTCATTGATTTCCAAAACTTATATAGCACTACTTACTACCTTGTACAAAGAAATTTAAGGCAGTATACAGCTGGGTGCAAGATCCTTGGTCACCATATAATTGTTGATCACTACGCTTACTGTGTTCTTTTGTGACTATTCTATAAAGCGTTGGAGTAGGGCACATGTTTTTTAGACATTGGATGTATCATTTGTTTCACATGTCTGGTATTATTGTAAATATGTATATATAAGTGTATATATGTCCACCTAAGTGTCATTAGTTTATAGATAAGCAGTCATCCTCTAACTCTGATGTTGTTGTGTATTATTAAATGAAATAAATAAGGGAAAATAGTTGTACCCCTCCGAACCAAGAGTCAATATTGGTTGCGTGCAATAATTATTCAATTTGTCCCTTTCCTGCAAATTTTTTTGTGAGCATAATTTTCTCAAGTCTAGCAATTCATTATACAATTATGTATACTAATATTGCTTATTGCGTAAACAGATTGGGGATTGCTTGTGAGTATGATTTTGTATATCAATGCCACCCTGTTGTAATTGGTATCTTCTAATGAAACCATATGGCTTTTTGACTGATTCGTAAACTGCAGATGCTGCCTATATATCTAACCCACAAAGATTAATTAAATTAACATAGATAATATTGTTTTTATTGACAACCCTATGTGTAGTTAAAATAATCCATTCTCATCTCTTAGAACTCAAACCACTGATGCAAAACTCCAGGCACATTGTGTACTAAGACTAGGGCTGGGTGAAAAACACCTGCTCCACTGGTGGAGTTTCCAGGGTTTGGTAACTCTGCATTCCGTGGAGAATGTGGAATTCCAGATAGACTCCACACTCTGCAGTGTAGCAGAGTTTTTTCAGATATTTCCCCCTGTTGGCGCGTGCTATCTGTTAGTTTGCACGCTCGAGATGTGAGACTGAAGACTTCTACTCTCTTGCAATCACAAACCAGATTTTTACACTCTCGCGAGAGTTAGTGCCATGCAAATGGCTTCTTGCATGTCTTTTGACGTGGGCAACTGTGTGTGAGCGCGATCAACTGCTGCTGCAACCTGGCAAAGCTGAAGCAGCTAAAATCTACAACTTCAAGTGAAAAATTTTCTCTAATTGACTGTTCGGCTTGATATTGTTGTGCGAGGAGCACAATTGTTTTTCCTAGCAACAAGAAGTGCCCCAGGGACTCCAACTTCCTGTTCCTGTCCAGCAGACTCCTCCCACTGCTTTATCCATAAGGCCATTTTTCATTTGGATTTAGAGCTGGAAGGAGCACTTCTTTTTGTCTCCTTTATATGGCATTGGATTTAAGGACAGTTATATTTGATTTTTCACAAGTAAGTTAAAAAAAACTTGCATAAGAGTGTTGTACAACTTGTTTGTTTGATAAAGGGCATGCCCTAGGATTAATCTGTACTTTTATTTGCTTTTTTCATTTTTTGTTGGTGGGTGGCCTGCATTTATGGGCTAGTTATTTTATTGACTTGTAATTTTTGTTCAACAAAGGAAAAATGTCTCACAGCGCTCTACATTTGCATCCATGTTCTTTTTTGTGAATTTGAAATATTCATTAAATTGAATGTTAATGTAAAGTGGCTTAGCCTGCTAATGTAATAGGCTTCCAGCTAAAAGCTGAGTACTAGTCATGGGTGCATGATGAAAAACAACTGTTTGTGGTGTCTGCGTAACTGAAACACCATGGATGGCGTTGGATTAAAGATAACAAAATGTTGTTTAGTGGTATTTCAAATTTGTTTTGCAAACAGTGTATGGAGGGGTTATATAGTACTTGATGTCTTTGTATGATGTGTGTTGTTGTATAATTTTGTAGTGCCTTTAATTTAAGTTTTAAAAATTACTAATACTGACTTAATGCTTTTTTTAAATCCTGTACCAATGCCTTCTTTGTCTGTCCAGTGGTGGGAGTGTTTGTCATAGGCTAAAATGTTTTCTATTCATCCTTCTTGTGGTTTCAGGTAGCTGTTAGGTGTTCTTCATTGTTGTGTCGCCATGCCTCGTTGCTGGTTGTTGTTTGGCCATGTGGTTGGTGGCCTTTTACGTAGGCAGCCAGTGTGCTTTAGGCCTACATGTGTTCTTTTTTGTTGCGGTGACCATGCCTCCTTGCTGGTTGTTGTTCGACCATGTGGCTGGTGACCATTTTGTGTAGACAGCCAGTGTGCTTTAGGCTTTCATGTGTTTCTTCTTTGTTGTGGTAGTTGTAGGAAAGTCCTTTTTTTTTGCCTGATCACCCCCACTCTTTTTGGATAGGTACTGGTGGTTACTGACTCTTGGCTGTGCCCTGGGTACTGCTTACCAGTCCCAGGGCCAGTGCTCTGTGTAAAATGGATATGCAAATTAGGCTAATTATAATTGGCTAAGTTAACCTACCTATAAGTCCCTAGTATATGGTAGGGCATGTAGGTTTAGGGACCACAGCATAGGTGGTGCACACCTAGGTGCACTGCTGAGGTGCCCAGTGTCATTTTAAAAGCAAGCCTGCCTTGCTGGCTGCTTTTAAATTAAAGTTATATGCAAATTCGACTTTGGAATTAAAGGTACTTCCAAAGTCTTAAACTACCTTATTTTTACATATAAGTCACCCCTAAGGTGTGCCCTATGTGCCCCTAGGGCTGGGTGCCATGTAACTATAAGCAGGGACTTTATAAAAATAGATTTATAAGCCCTGGTGAGGTAAAAACAGCCAAATTCGTTTTTCCCTCATTGAAGTAAATGGCCTTCATAGGCTAGAATGGGCAGACTTTATTTTAAGTTTTAAAGTCTCCTTAAATGTTACATACCAAGAATTTGGTATCAAATTAATTGTTGTAATAAATCCCACAACTTCCAGTTGTTGGATTTAATATAACTTGTTCAGGTAAAAAGTTTAGACATTACCTAAAAAGTTGCCAATTTCAGCTCTGCATTGTTTTTGCTGCTGTGCTCTGATTGGCCAGCCTGCAGCAGCTTCTGCCAGGCTACCTTGATGAGGTGTGAAGTGGCCTGACTTCACACAAAGGAATGTGCTTGGGGGAGAGAAATCTCCCCTCAGCAGATGGTGAGGCAGGAAGGGGGAGGGCGGCCAAACTGGTCTTCAAAGGCAGAGAAGGACATTTGGAGCACCCAGCAACACCCCCACATCCTGCAACCCCAGACAATTAGGTGCCCCCTTAATTAGATTAGGAGAGGGCAGGAGAGGGGTGTGTTTATGATTTTTAGCCACACCAGTGGGTGGGCTCAGCCAGATCTATCCTCCAAAAATCAGATTCATCCATTTTGGATATTTAGAGACTGTTGCCTTCTGGGATGAATTTTTGCCACACTTCCCAGGAAGTGGTCATCACAGGGGGACGACCCTGTCCCTGATTGGAGAACCAGGACCCCCCTGCTTTTCACCCAGGAGCAAGGATAAAACTGGCAGACCTGCCCCCACACCTCAGATCCCCACCAAATTTCAAGAAGAAGGAACTACAAGGAGAAGAAGGACTGCCCTGCTGGACCCCTGGCCTGCACCTGGACCCTGCACTCAGAAAGACTGCACCAGCTGCACACTTGGGCTTCACCACAAGAAGGACTTTGCCTGGCTTCAACTGGTTCAAGGAGGGACTCCCTGTTTGCTACAGGTGAAAAATTGCTATCCAGAGTCCCCTGCACCAACTCCTGAAAAAGTGACCAGCTGACCACTGTCCAGTGGCCAAAAAGGAGTTTGCGCCAGGTGCATTCTGGGAGTTGAAGTCCGCACTTCCCAAGGACCATCACAGAACTTCTGGACCCTTGGGGTGAGCTGTGGACCCCAAAAGAACCTTGAAAGAACATCTGGGTGAAGCCCCAGAAGTTTGGAAAAGATTGGAGAATTTTTGAAAAAAAGCTCCATAAAGTGACCGACCCGACGCGGAAATTCTAGCCGGCTTGCCTCAACCGCGACCCGGCCTGACTTCGTGGTTCGTCCCGGTAAAGAAAAACATCCAAAAAAGAGACTAAGAGGGTCATTCTGACCCTGGCGGCCGGTGGCCGCCAGGGCCACCGACCACGGGAGCACCGCCAACAGGCTGGCGGTGCTCCAATGAGCATTCTGACCGCGGCGGTTCAGCCGCGGTCAGAAGCGGAAAGTCAGCGGTCTCCCGCTGACTTTCCGCTGCTCATTGGAATCCTCCATGGCTGCGGAGCGCGCTCCGCAGCCATGAGGATTCTGACCCCCCCTACCGCCATCCAGTTCATGGCGGGAAAGCCGCCATGAACAGGATGGCGGTAGGGGGGGTCGCGGGGCCCCTGGGGGCCCCTGCCGTGCCCATGCCAATGGCATGGGCACGGCAGGGGCCCCTGTAAGAGGGCCCCAAAATGTATTTCACTGTCTGCCTTGCAGACAGTGAAATACGCGACGGGTGCAGTAGCACCCGTCGCACCTTCCCACTCCGCCGGCTCGATTACGAGCCGGCATCCTCGTGGGAAGGTCGTTTTCCCCTGGGCTGGCGGGCGGTTTAACTGGAACCGCCCGCCAGCCCAGGGGAAAACTCGTAATACCCGCCGCGGTCTTTTGACCGCGACGCGGTAATTTGGAGGGCGGGATCCTGGCGGGCGGCCTCTGCCGCCCGCCAGGGTCATAATGAGGCCCTAAGTCCGAACGTAAAAAGTTGACCGGGACCTCCCAGCCATCGTATCCGAGAAGGGCTCCACGGACGTCAGATCAAGATCCAGGTTTACCCCGGTCGAAGGATTTTCATCTCGAAAAAACGACTAAGTCCGAAGGTAAAAATCACCACCGAGGAAACCGACTTCGTGTATCCGGACAAGGGCTCCAGGAGGTCGGATTCAACTGGCAGGTTCGTCCCGGGGAAGAAAAACATCAAAAAAGAGACTAAGTCAGAAGGTAACTTTTTAACCGAGGCCTCCCGCGACTTGTAGCCGAGCAGGGCTCCATCGCGGTCGGCCTGAAAGTTTGACTTTGCCCCGGTCCTGGTGCAACCAGATGACCCGATTGGCGCTTTTTGTTTCTAAGCGCTAGAAAATAATAATACTTTAAAAATTCATATCTCCGGTTCCCCTGAACCGATTTTAATAGTTTTTGTGTCATTTTAAAGATAAAAATATAAACTATTTTTATGAATTGGTTTTGGATTTTTAAACTGTTACCTGTGTTTTATTTAATTACTGTTTTGTGATATTTGAATGCTTTACACCTTGTCTCCTAAGTTAAGCCTTGACGCTCGTTGCCAAGCTACCAAGGGTTGAGCTGGGATTAATTTACTGAGACCTAACTGTACCTATGTGGAGGTTAGTGGCTTGTTGCTAGGTGTAGGTACCTACCTGCCCTACCAATAACCCATTTTCCAACATAATTGGAAGCAGCGACGGGATCCTGTACTTGTGTTCAATATCACGTTACAGTTTTAGGTAAAACAAATTAAAAATCCTTTAAATTGTCCTAGTGCAAAAATTGTTTTTAATTTTTAATTTTAATTTTTTTTATTAATTTGGATTAATTTCAATTATTGAATTTTTGTAATTTTTCTAAATTCTTGTTTCCAATTTTTGCAAAAAGTTTTTGTTGACACAAAACTAGGGAACCATGGAGCTTGATCTGGCTAGCCTACCTACACTGACAGTAGTCCAGCTTAGGGGGTTGTGTATTGAAAGAGGGTTGCCTGCAACCACTAATCTCAGGAAGGAAATCCTGATTAAATCCCTGACAGCATGGGCTGAGGCCAAAGAGGTAGAGACAGAGGAAGCTCCAGAGGAGGAAGAAAAAGGGGAAGATGCTAGCTCTAACCTTTCAGGGGAGGGAAGGCATCAGACCCCAAGTGAGGAAGAGGAGGAACGGTCCTCAGTGGATACAGTCACTAGGGGCAGACCCAAAGCTAGTGGTAGGAAGGGGGTCCTTTCAGGAGGAGAGAACCCATCCATCAGAGAAAGAGAGCTGGAAGCCCAAGCCTACATAGCTTTGGAGGCAGATAAGCTTGCCCTAGAAAAGAAAAAGTGGGCAAGCAAAGAAAAAAAAGATGGAGGCAGCGAGAAAGAAACTGAGGTGTCCCTGGGTGGGGGTTTTGCCCCCAGATTACCCAAAGGGGTGGTTCCTGCCTATGTAGAGGGGGATGACATAGATAAGTGGCTGGGGGCCTTTGAGAGGGCCCTCCAGATGAGGAAAGTCAAGCCTCAGTACTGGGGTTCACTCCTTTGGGAGTTAGTTCCCAACTCTGGGAGGGATAGGCTCCTAACCATGAGTGGGGAGGATGCAGACTCATACCCCAGTATGAAGAGTTGCTTGACTAAAAAGTTTGGTCTAACCCCAGAGCAGTATAGGCTTAAGTTTAGGGACACCCAAAAGACAAGCACCCAGTCCTGGGTGGACTTTGTGGACATTTCAGTAAAAGCACTGGAGGGCTGGATACAGGGCAACAGGGTAAGTACCTTTGAGGGGCTGTACAATTTGATTATGAGGGAGCACCTTCTAACTAATTGTGTCCAAGAGAGGCTCCGCCAGTATCTAGTAGACTCTAGGTTGACCAACCCCAGAGAGCTGGTGGAGGCAGCAGATGACTGGTTAAGAACTAGGGTTAACCAGAAACCCCCAGGGGGTGATCAGAAAAAGGGAGGACATGGTTCTTCTCAGGGGAAGAACCAGGGGAAAGATGACAAAAAACCCAAAGAGTCCTCACAAGAGTCCCCAAAAACTTCTCAGGGAGGGGGAGCCCCGAGCCAATTCACTTTTAAAGGGAAAGGGTATCAGGGAAAGAATTATGATCCTGCTAAAGCAGGAAAGTTTCAGGAGCTTGCTAAGGCCGGCAAGTGTTTTGACTGTCATCAGCCAGGACATAAAAGAGGAGATGCTATCTGCTCCAAGAAGCCCCCCACTGGTGGGCAATCCCAGGGGATTGCTAGTGTAGGGTTGGGGGTGGAAGTTGGCCCAGGGGTGGAATCAGGGTACACTGAGGTCACCCTAGTATCCGTGGGTGGGGTGGACATTGCAACTATGGCCACCTTACCTCCCATCATGGAGAGGTATAGGCAGAGACCTAAAGTCAATGGGACTGAAGTGGAAGCTCTGAGAGATACAGGAGCCAGCGTGACAATGGTCGCAGAAAAGCTGGTTTCTAAAGAGCACGTCTTACCTGGTGTCTTCCACCAGGTGACTTATGCAGATACCAGAACCAAACTCCATCCCATGGCTATGGTGAGTCTGGAATGGGGAGGTGTGACTGGCCCTAAAAAAGTAGCTGTAGCTCCTGCCCTCCCAGTAGAGTGTCTACTGGGGAATGATCTTGAAGCATCTGAGTGGTCAGAAGTGGAAAGAAGGGTCCATGCACAGATGCTGGACCTCCCTGAATGGGTGTGTGCTGTGACCAGGTCACAGGCGGCACAACAGGGGAATGCTGGACACTTGGACCCTGGAACAATGGGCCGAGCCTCCAAGAAAAAGAGAAAAGGCACTGGGTCTGGCTTGCCAGCCCCAACAAGTACAGAGGGTCAGGAAGAATCCAACCCTGAGGGGGAGGATCTGAACTCTGAGGGAGGGACACCTTCCCTGCAAACTCTGCCTGACTTGGCAGAACTGCAAGGGGCAGGTGGGCCCACCAGAGAAGATTTGTGCCAGGGACAAAGAGAGTGTCCCACTCTTGAGGGCCTGAGGCAGACTGCTGCCAGGCAAGAACAAGGGGATACCAGTGGTACCCACAAGGTTTACTGGGAGGATGGAGTTCTCTACACTGAGGCAAGGGCCCTTAAAGAAGGGGCTACTAGGAGAGTAGTGGTCCCCCAAATGTATAGAGAATTCCTCCTTACCTTAAGCCATGATATCCCCTTAGCTGGTCATTTGGGACAGACCAAGACCTGGAGCAGGCTGGTCAACCATTGTTATTGGCCCGAAATGTCAGAAAAAGTCAGAGAGTTTTGCAGCTCCTGTGTCACCTGTCAAGCCAGTGGCAAGACGGGGGCAAGCCAAAGGCTCCCTTGATTCCACTGCCAGTGGTTGGGACTCCCTTTGAGAGGGTGGGGATTGACATTGTTGGTCCCCTAGACCCACCAACTGCTTCAGGTAACAGGTACATTGTGGTGGTAGTGGACCATGCCACCAGGTACCCTGAGGCAATACCCCTCCGGACAGTCACTGCTCCCACAGTGGCTAGGGCCCTACTTGGTGTGTTCACCAGAGTGGGATTCCCAAAGGAGGTGGTCTCAGATAGGGGCACAAACTTTATGTCAGCCTATCTGAAAGCCACGTGGGAGGAGTGTGGTGTTACTTATAAGTTCAGCACACCCTACCATCCACAGACCAATGGTCTGGTGGAAAGATTCAATAAGACCCTGAAGGGCATGATCATGGGTTTGTCTGACAAACTCAGGAGGAGATGGGATGTCCTCCTCCCATGCCTGCTGTTTGCTACAGGGAGGTGCCACAGAAGGGGGTTGGATTCAGCCCCTTTGAGTTACTGTTTGGGCACCCTGTAAGAGGCCCATTGTGCTTGGTGAGAGAGTCTTGGGAAAAGCCTCTCAAGGAATCCAAGGAGAATGTGCTGGATTATGTACTAGGCCTGCGGTCTCGCATGGCTGAGTATATGAAGAAGGCAAGCAGAAACCTGGAGGCCAGTCAGGAGCTCATGAAGCTCTGGCATGATCAAAAGGCTACCATGCCTGAGTATCACCCAGGACAGCTGGTGTGGGTTTTGGAGCCCATGGCTCCTAGGGCACTACAGGCCAAATGGACTGGGCCCTATCCAATCCTAGAGAAAAAAGGTGAGGTCACCTACTTGGTGGACCTTGGCACCCCCAGGAATCCTCACAGGATCCTACATGTAAACCAGATGAAACCCCACCAGGACAGGGCAGACATGACCATGCTGATGGTCACTGATGAAGGGAAGGAGGAGGAGGGTGAACCTCTGCCAGACCTCCTGTCCTCAAAGGCAAAAGATGGGTCAGTGGAGGGAGTGGTACTCTCTCCCAAATTGACAGATCAGCAACAACAAGACTGTAAGCAAGTCTTGGGACAGTTTGCTAGTCTGTTCTCCCTGACCCCTGGACTCACCAATTGGTGTGTCCTTGATGTTGACACTGGTGACAGCTTGCCTGTCAAGAACAAGCTGTACAGGCTGTCTGACCAGGTCAAGGCCAACATCAAAGCTGAAGTGGCTAAGATGTTGGACCTGAAGGTAATTGAGCCCTCTGATAGTCCTTGGTCCAGTCCAGTGGTACTGGTGCCCAAAGCTAATCCCCAAGGTGGGAAGAAAGAATTAAGATTCTGTGTGGACTACAGAGGTCTAAATGCAGTCACTAGGACTGATGCTCACCCCATACCTAGAGCTGATGAGCTCATTGACAGGTTGGGGGCTGCCAAATTCCTGAGCACATTTGATCTGACCTCAGGATATTGGCAGATTGCCTTAAGTCCAAGAGCTAAGGAGAGGTCAGCATTTTCCACCCCAGAGGGCCACTTTCAGTTCAAAGTGATGCCCTTCGGGATGAAAAATGCTCCTGCCACCTTCCAACGGTTGGTGAATAGAGTCCTATCTGGGTTGGAATCTTTTAGTGCAGCTTATCTGGATGATATAGCTGTATTTAGTTCCACCTGGAGGGACCACCTGGTCCACCTGAAGGAAGTGCTTCAGGCCCTGCTTCAAGCAGGCCTGACTATCAAGGCAAGCAAGTGCCAGATAGGGCAAAGTTCTGTTGTGTACCTGGGCCACCTTGTTGGTGGAGGCCATGTACAACCTCTCCAGCCCAAGATCCAGACTATCCTGGATTGGGAGGCTCCAAAAACCCAGACTCAGGTCAGGGCCTTTCTTGGCCTGACTGGGTATTACAGGAGGTTTGTTCAAAATTTTGGGACCATAGTGGCCCCTCTAACTGAGCTTACCTCCAAGAAACAGCCCAAGAAGGTCATTTGGACCCCAGAGTGTCAAAAAGCTTTTGACACCCTAAAACAGGCTATGTGTTCAGCACCAGTGTTACTGGCCCCTGACTATAGCAAGGAATTTGTAGTGCAAACAGATGCTTCAGAGGAAGGGATTGGGGCAGTGTTAGCACAAGTTAATGAAGAGGGCCATGATCACCCAGTTGCCTTCATCAGCAGGCGACTACTCCCCAGAGAGAAACAATGGAGTGCCATTGAGAGGGAGGCCTTTGCTGTGGTTTGGTCCCTGAAGAAGTTGAGGCCTTACTTGTTTGGCACTCACTTCTGTGTACAAACTGACCACAGACCTCTCAGATGGTTGATGCAGATGAGGGGGGAGAACCCAAAACTGTTAAGGTGGTCCATTTCCCTACAGGGGATGGACTTCACAGTGGAGCACAGACCTGGGACTGCTCATGCCAATGCAGATGGCCTTTCCAGGTTTTTCCACTTAGCTGATGAGGACTACCAGGGTGTAGGTTAGTACCCATCACCTTTCATCTGGGGGGGGGTAGTGTAGGAAAGTCCTTTTTTTTTGCCTGATCACCCCCACTCTTTTTGGATAGGTACTGGTGGTTACTGACTCTTGGCTGTGCCCTGGGTACTGCTTACCAGTCCCAGGGCCAGTGCTCTGTGTAAAATGGATATGCAAATTAGGCTAATTATAATTGGCTAAGTTAACCTACCTATAAGTCCCTAGTATATGGTAGGGCATGTAGGTTTAGGGGCCACAGCATAGGTGGTGCACACCTAGGTGCACTGCTGAGGTGCCCAGTGCCATTTTAAAAGCAAGCCTGCCTTGCTGGCTGCTTTTAAATTAAAGTTATATGCAAATTCGACTTTGGAATTAAAGGTACTTCCAAAGTCTTAAACTACCTTATTTTTACATATAAGTCACCCCTAAGGTGTGCCCTATGTGCCCCTAGGGCTGGGTGCCATGTAACTATAAGCAGGGACTTTATAAAAATAGATTTATAAGCCCTGGTGAGGTAAAAACAGCCAAATTCGTTTTTCCCTCATTGAAGTAAATGGCCTTCATAGGCTAGAATGGGCAGACTTTATTTTAAGTTTTAAAGTCTCCTTAAATGTTACATACCAAGAATTTGGTATCAAATTAATTGTTGTAATAAATCCCACAACTTCCAATTGTTGGATTTAATATAACTTGTTCAGGTAAAAAGTTTAGACATTACCTAAAAAGTTGCCAATTTCAGCTCTGCATTGTTTTTGCTGCTGTGCTCTGATTGGCCAGCCTGCAGCAGCTTCTGCCAGGCTACCTTGATGAGGTGTGAAGTGGCCTGACTTCACACAAAGGAATGTGCTTGGGGGAGAGAAATCTCCCCTCAGCAGATGGTGAGGCAGGAAGGGGGAGGGCGGCCAAACTGGTCTTCAAAGGCAGAGAAGGACATTTGGAGCACCCAGCAACACCCCCACATCCTGCAACCCCAGACAATTAGGTGCCCCCTTAATTAGATTAGGAGAGGGCAGGAGAGGGGTGTGTTTATGATTTTTAGCCACACCAGTGGGTGGGCTCAGCCAGATCTATCCTCCAAAAATCAGATTCATCCATTTTGGATTTTTAGAGACTGTTGCCTTCTGGGATGGATTTTTGCCACACTTCCCAGGAAGTGGTCATCACAGGGGGACGACCCTGTCCCTGATTGGAGAACCAGGACCCCCCTGCTTTTCACCCAGGAGCAAGGATAAAACTGGCAGACCTGCCCCCACACCTTAGATCCCCACCAAATTTCAAGAAGAAGGAACTACAAGGAGAAGAAGGACTGCCCTGCTGGACCCCTGGCCTGCACCTGGACCCTGCACTCAGAAAGACTGCACCAGCTGCACACTTGGGCTTCACCACAAGAAGGACTTTGCCTGGCTTCAACTGGTTCAAGGAGGGACTCCCTGTTTGCTACAGGTGAAAAATTGCTATCCAGAGTCCCCTGCACCAACTCCTGAAAAAGTGACCAGCTGACCACTGTCCAGTGGCCAAAAAGGAGTTTGCGCCAGGTGCATTCTGGGAGTTGAAGTCCGCACTTCCCAAGGACCATCACAGAACTTCTGGACCCTTGGGGTGAGCTGTGGACCCCAAAAGAACCTTGAAAGAACATCTGGGTGAAGCCCCAGAAGTTTGGAAAAGATTGGAGAATTTTTTTAAAAAAGCTCCATAAAGTGACCGACCCGACGCGGAAATTCTAGCCGGCTTGCCTCAACCGCGACCCGGCCTGACTTCGTGGTTCGTCCTGGTAAAGAAAAACATCCAAAAAAGAGACTAAGGCCCTCATTCTGACCCTGGCGGTCGGTGATAAAGCGGCGGCCAACCCGCCAACAGGCCGGCGGTCCAAAATATGCAATTCTGACCCTGGCGGGAACCGCCAACACAGCCCGCCGCATTAACACTCCGCCCGCCACGGCGGAACAAACAAACAGCGCGGCGGTCCCCGCCAACAGCCAGGCGGCAGACAATGTACCGCCCACCCTATCACGACCCACCAATCCGCCACCTTTTCCGGGGCGGGAGCACCACCGATAAAAACACGGCGGAAACAGACTACGAACAGGAAAACGCTCACCTCCACATACTCCACGCGAGATTCCGGCAGTATGGAACCCGAGTTGCAGGTCATCCCCGCACTCCTATACCTGCTCCTGTACAAGGAGCACGCCCGGCGGCGCGGAAGACATTGGTGAGTACTGCACCTACGACACAGGGGAGGGAAAAGATTACCGGCACACACCCACCCACACCCACTACAACACACACATCAATGCATTCCCACAGATCACTGTCACAACCCACAAACCCCCCCCTTCCGAAATAATGCAAAGACCAAAAGAAGAGATCTTAAACGGGCAGATATATTGAAAAATGGACAGCAGTAATCCAAATAAATAAATAAACTATGTACAAAATATATACATCTACTATATGTAGTCCAACCACTGTCCGTGGACCACAGGGGTCCTGAGCAAAGGGGCAAGGCCCAGTCCCACGACAAGAACTCCACGGAGAGAACACTGCAGGGGCATCAGAAAGAAAAAAGGACAGGCACCTCAGGGGGAAGGGAAGGGGGGGCACCTCAGCCACTTGAGTACACGACGGCCAGATCCACGAGGGGACTCCATGACCACTGGCCCATCCTGGGGAGAGCAAAGCCACAGCCCATACAGTCCATACAGTGGGTGGCCTGCCCACTGGGCCATCCTGGGGAGAGCAAAGCCACAGTCCATACAGTCCATACAGTGGGTGGCCTGCCCACTGGGCCATCCTGGGGAGAGCAAAGCCACAGTCCATACAGTCCATACAGTGGGTGGCCTGCCCACTGGGCCATCCTGGGGAGAGCAAAGCCACAGTCCATACAGTCCATACAGTGGGTGGCCTGCCCACTGGGCCATCCTGGGGAGTGCAAAGCCACAGTCCATACAGTCCATACAGTGGTTGGCCTGCCCACTGGGCCATCCTGGGGAGAGCAAAGCCACAGTCCATACAGTGGGTGGCCTGCCCACTGGGCCATCCTGGGGAGAGCAAAGCCACAGTCCATACAGTCCATACAGTGGGTGGCCTGCCCACTGGGCCATCCTGGGGAGTGCAAAGCCACAGTCCATACAGTCCATACAGTGGTTGGCCTGCCCACTGGGCCATCCTGGGGAGAGCAAAGCCACAGTCCATACAGTGGGTGGCCTGCCCACTGGGCCATCCTGGGGAGAGCAAAGCCACAGTCCATACAGTCCATACAGTGGTTGGCCTGCCCACTGGGCCATCCTGGGGAGTGCAAAGCCACAGTCCAAACAGTCCATAACAGACTCCACTGCCACTGGAGGAGGCATGTTGGCCAGAGGACATCCTGCAGCCCTGCCCGAGACAGATCCTGCCCTGCCACGTCTGCCAAAGGGCCAGCGGTTCTTGCCTGGAAGGGCCCAATTCAGCGGTTCTTGCCTTGAAGGGCCCAGTTCAGCGGTTCTTGCCTTGAAGGGCCCAGTTCAGCGGTTCTTGAGACGGCGGTCCCCAGCGGAGCGGTGCTGGAGACGGCGGGGCCCAGTTCAGCGGTTCTTGCCTGGAAGGGCCCAGTTCAGCGGTTCTTGAGACGGCGGTCCCCAGCGGAGCGGTGCTGGAGACGGCGGGGCCCAGTTCAGCGGTTCTTGCCTGGAAGGGCCCAGTTCAGCGGTTCTTGCCTTGAAGGGCCCAGTTCAGCGGTTCTTGAGACGGCGGTCCCCAGAGGAGCGGTGCTGGAGACGGCGGGGCCCAGTTCAGCGGTTCTTGCCTTGAAGGGCCCAGTTCAGCGGTTCTTGCCTGGAAGGGCCCAGTTCAGCGGTTCTTGCCTTGAAGGGCCCAGTTCAGCGGTTCTTGCCTTGAAGGGCCCAGTTCAGCGGTTCCTGAGACGGCGGTCCCCAGCGGAGCGGTGCTGGAGACGGCGGGCCCAGTTCAGCGGTTCTTGAGACGGCGGTCCCCAGCGGAGTGGTGCTGGAGACGGCGGCCATTCTATGGCCAACTGCTCATTGCCTGGTGGTGCCCTCCTGGGCAGCGGGGATGGTGCTCCTTCAATGTCCACCTGGGCTGTGGGTGGTGGGGCCCTCCTGGCCAGCTGGGCTGGGTCCTCCCTGGGCAGGGGCTATGGGGGTGGTGGGCTCTCCCGGGGCAGCTGTGCCGGTTCCTCCCTGGGCAGCGGCTATGGGGGTTGCGGGCTCCTCCTGGGCAGCTGTGACGGGTCCTCCATGGGCAGCAGGCCTGCTGCCTGACTTCTCCGCCTTGCTGCCCTTGCCCTCCTTAGTCGGGAGTCTGTGGCCCTTTCCTCCCTTTGGAGCTGTGGCTGTTGACGGTGGCTGGCTAGTGTCCTGGGGGGATATAGAACCCGGGCTCCTGCGGCGCCCCTTCCGCCTTCTGCTCCTCTTCCCAGGGGGTGGGCTGGCTGTCCCCTTGCTGCTGGGCGAAGATCCAGACCTGCGGGCTGGTGGGCTCCAATACCCCTGCACCCTTGTCAAGGGGGCTGCAGGGCTGGTGGTGGCTGAGGTGCTCTTCTTACCCCGACGAGAAGGAGGGGGGGGCTCAGGGTCAGGAAAGAAGGTAGCAGTAGAGAGATAGATTTTCCTGGGACAATGGATAGTGGTAGGTACAGTGGGTATGGGAGTGGAGGGAGAGGATGTGGTTGTAGGCGAGACAAGTTTGCTGTCTTTGGGTGCAGGTGCAGGAGCGGGAGGCTGTCGTGAGGTGGATGGCTGTTGGGTGGGTGGGTGGCTGCGTTTGTGTGGTGTGGAAGAGGGGGTGACAGACACAGTGGGAGAGGACACAGGGGACGTGTAAATGGCAGTGGGGGTGGTGACTGCACGTGTGCGGACTGTACTGGAGGGTGTGCTGGTGATGGTAACACTGGCTGATGGTGAGGTGAATGAAGGTGTGAGTGTAGACGTCACAGGGAGGGAGGAGGGAGACGAGGAGGTGGGGGTCACAGAGGTGGTAGTGACTGTTGGCATGTCTGCATCGGAATGTTGCTTGTGTGAATGTCTGCGTGATCTGTGGTGCTTATGTTTGGATGAGCTGCTCTTGGGTGTTGAGGTGTGTGCAGGCTGGTCTGATGGTGTGGGTGGGACAGGCAGAGGAACAGGAGACTGGGAGGAGGGAGTTAGTAGAGGGAGGCAGGAGACAGGGACAATGGCTGCCGTCAGTGCTGAGGCCAGAGCCTGGAACGATCGCTGATGGGCAGCCTGACCCGAATGAATGCCCTCCAGGTACGCATTGCTGCGATGAACCTCCCTCTCCACCCCCTGGATGGCATTCAAAAGGGTAGTCTGCCCAACTATGAGCATTAGGAGGAGGTCAATGACCTCCTCACTGAGGGCAGCGGGGGTAACAGGGGCAGGGCCTGAGGTGCCTGGGGCGAAGGAGATGCCCGGCTTCCTGGCAGAGCGGGCACGGGGCGAACGCTGAGGGGCTGCTGGGAGGGCGGAGATGGTGTGCTGGGTGGCGGCTGTACCTGTAATGGCGGGGGGCACGGATGGTGCCACCCCCGCAAGGGAGCTCCCTTCCGAGGACGTGTCCGTGTCGCTGCAGGGTCCAGTCGTCCCCGTTGTGGAGCTCCCCTCGCCCTCCGTTTCACTGGTCCAGTCAGACTCTGTGGCATGGCCCTCCTGGGCCATGTGAGATGCAGCTCCCTCCTGCCCCGATGCCACTTCTCCTCCGCCTGATGATGCTGATGCACACAAGCACAGAAAGACAAACAAAAAGGGGGGGGGAGAGAGAAATAAAGAGATTTTGAGTACATGGATCACCGGTACAGTTAGTGGACATGACAGACACAGATGCCCCCTGCACTAAGTTGCGCACTTGGGGTCCCCTACGCATTCCGTGGAACATGCCCTACACGCCTAGAGTTGACAACTGCACCCATGGATGACACGGCCCAGGGATGGCTGTACTGGCACACTACTGAGGGTGGTGGCTGGGGACACAGGGGCTTACGGGGGTGCCCAGCCTACAGATATCGCCCTGGCCTAGGGGGACCCACAGCCCTCCTCCCCCACCCAGACACCTCCACTGCGCGACAACAGAGTAGATAATGCTTGTACTCACCCCCTTGTGTCTGCTGTGCTGCCCTCACGTGCCCATCCAATTCAGGGTAGGCCACCGCCAGGATCCGGAACATCAGGGGGCTCAGTTGACGGCAGGCACCCTGCCTACGTTGGGAGGCCATCCCCAGCAGAGACTCGGCGGTCTTCTTGGTCCCGCGGCGGATGTCCTCCCACCTCTTGCGGCAGTGGGTGCCCCGTCGATGGTGGACCCCCAGGGTCCGGACTTCCTTGGCGATGGCACGCCAAATCCCGATCTTCTCATGGGCGCGGACCTATGTGACACGTACAGGGAGGGAAAAATACCACGTTCAAGTTCGTCTGCATTATCGTTGCCAGTGGCCCAACGCCCCCCATCCCTGCCAGGCCCCCCGCCAGGCCCCCCGCCAGGCCCAACATGCCTCCCATCCCCACCAGGCCCCCCGCCAGGCCCCCCGCCAGGCCCAACATGCCCCCCATCCCCGCCAGGCCCCCCGCCAGGCCCAACATGCCCCCCATCCCCGCCAGGCCCCCCGCCAGGCCCAACATGCCCCCCATCCCCGCCAGGCCCCCCGCCAGGCCCCCAAGCCAGCCAGCGGCCCCAAATCCATATTGAATTAAACTCACTTGTTGGTCTGGAGGACCGTAGAGTAGCGCATACTGGGGGAGGACCCCATCCACAAGTTTCTCCAACTCTTCTCCAGTGAAGGCAGGGGCCCTTTCCCCAGGCGCAGCAGCCATTGTCCCTTCCAGACCGAGGTCACAGCAACACTTGCAGTATAGGTCCTCTCCTGTGAAAGTTCAAGTCGCAAGTGAATAAGTAGATAGAAAATGGCGGTCACGTCCGCGGCGGTGCGTACCGCCACCGCCGGCGCCCTTCGCCATTGGCTCCTGAAACCCATAGGCTTCAATGTTAACCAATGCGGCTTCGCGCCGCGGTCTTCGACCGCCTACCGCCACGGTGTGCCACGCCAGCGCATTGACCTCACATCCCATTGTCACACTTCACAGGTCAGGCAGCCGCCATTTCGAGGGTCCACATGGCTCAATTTCAACTGCGTCACACAGGCCTAAGCCTTGCATAGCCACTCAGACACGCCATTCACTGCATAGAGAATCGTTTACTGTGCAAGCTGTGAGTACGTACCTGTGGGTTGCTTGACTGTGTGCTCCATGTTGTCCTTCCTAGGCACCGTCCGCTGGGTTTGGCGAGGAGACGGATGAATCCTCCCGTGTACAGGCCGCTGGTGGACCTGTCGACAATGGAAGCACGCCACATTATCCTGACCTACCGGCTTGACCGTGCCACTATACATGAACTGTGTGCCCAGCTGGAGCCCGACCTGATGTCCCCCATCCGCCAACCCACAGGGATTCCCCCTCTGGTGCAGGTCCTGTCAGTACTCCACTTCTTGGCAAGTGGGTCATTTCAGACAACAGTGGGAATTGCTTCTGGGATGTCTCAGCCCATGTTTTCGAAGGTGTTATCCAGAGTGTTGTCGGCCCTGATGAAATACATGAGGAGCTACATCCTTTTCCCTGAGGTGGGCGAATTGGCTGCAGTGAAGGGTGATTTCTATGCCCTTGGACATATTCCCAACGTCATTGGTGCCATTGATGGGACCCATGTGGCTTTGGTTCCCCCAAGAGACAGGGAGCAGGTGTACAGGAACAGAAAAAGTTACCATTCCATGAACATCCAGGTGGTGTGTTTGGCTGACCAGTACATCTCGCATGTAAATGCCAAATTCCCTGGGTCAGTGCATGACGCCTACATCCTAAGGAATAGCAGCATCCCTTACGTGATGGAACAGCTAGAGAGACACCGTGTATGGCTATTGGGGGACTCTGGGTACCCCAACCTGTCGTGGCTACTGACCCCAGTAAGGAATCCCCGGACCAGGGCAGAGGAACGGTACAATGAGGCCCATGGGCGTACTAGGAGGGTGATCGAACGCACCTTCGGCCTCCTAAAGGCCAGGTTTCGGTGCCTGCATATGACAGGTGGATCCCTAATGTACTCACCTAAGAAGGTGTGTCACATCATCGTGGCCTGCTGCATGCTTCACAACCTGGCTTTGCGCCGCCAGGTGCCTTTCCTGCAGGAGGATGGTCCAGATGGTGGTGTTGTGGCAGCTGTGGAACCTGTGGAGAGTGAAGAGGAGGAAGACGACGGGGATGAAACAGACAACAGGGACAGAATCATTGCACAGTACTTCCAATAGGACACAGGTAACAATTCAAACATAATTTTGTTAATGTAAACTACTCTCCTGCATCTCTGCTGCCTGTCTATTTGCCCCAGTGTATGATGACTGAGTTGTGGCTTTTCCCCCCCTATTTCAGATCTGGGGTCCCCACTACGAGTCCTGTGCTTCGTTTCCCCATGGACTACAGCTTTGTGGCAGCTGTTTGTTGACTTCACTATGTACAAGGACATATTTGCACTGTCATGTCAATTACAATATTTTGAATTCACAGCCAGACTCCAGATAGTTTTGTGCAAAATAGGTGTTTATTTCAGTGCTCAAAATGGGATGGGTGGTTTCAAGTGGGTGGGGGCTATGGTGAAGGAATGTCCATGGCAGAGTCCAGAGTAACAGTCACACAGGTGCATTGTCCATAGGCCTGTGGAGAGATGGAGCATGGGCAGTTCAAGGATGGACAGGGTGACAATGTGGGACAGTGGGATGACATCAGGTGGTATCCTTTGCTGGCGGGGGTCTTGACATCCTACTCTGTCTTCTTGCGAGATCTCAGGGCCCTCTTGCGGGGTGGTTCTTCTCCTGCAGGAGGTGGGGGTCTGGTGGGCTGCTGTTGTGCGTGGGCCTCCTGTCCACTAGCGCCGGCGGAGGTGGTTGGCTGTTCTTGGTCCAGGCTAGTGGCAGGGGCCCTTTGATGTTGTTGAGTGTCCGTCCTGGTGTTGATGAGTTCCTGCAGCAGCCCTACCATGGTAACCAGGGTGGAGGTGAGGGCTCTGATGTCCTCCCTGTACCCCCGATAGTGTTCCTCCTGCAGTACCGGGATCTCCTGGAACGGTGCCAGTACCGTCGCCATCGTCTCCTGGGAGCGGTTGTATGCTCCCATGATGGTGGTGAGGGCCTCGTGGAGAGTGGGTTCCCTGGGCCCGTCCCCCCCCTGTCGCACAGCTGCCCTCCGAGTTGCCCTGTTTCCCTGGGCCTCTGCCCCCTGGCCGGTGTGCCCACTACCACTGCCCCCAGGTCCATGTTGTTGTTGGGGTGGTGGGTTATCCTGGGTGCCCTGTAGTGGTAGACACACCGCAGATTGACGCGCCCTGGAGACAGAGGCATGGGCCCGCTGGGTGGGAGCTGTGCTGGTGTTCCCAGAGGGGTTTGGGTCTGTAGTGGCCTGTGCCTGTGTGAGGGGAACCGACTGTCCAGAGGTCCCCGATGGTCCGGGCTGGTCATCAGTGTCCAGGTCGACAGAGCTGCTGTCATCGCTGACGGCCTCTTGGGTGGGGGGTGTGGAGAATTCTGGGCCCTCCGTGGCGGTGTGTTGGCGGTCGGGTCCTGCAGGGGTATAGAGGTATGGTTATAGTTTCAATGTGTGCCATATGGGTGTATCTGTGGGTTCCCATGTCCCCAAGTGCTGGCATTCGTGTGTGGGGGCTTTGGTGAGGGTGGCTTGTGGGGGGGATGTGTATATGCATTGGGCATGCTTTGGTGATGGGTGTCCATGCTTAGTGGACGCATGCAGGCCTAGGTTTTGGGATGTGTGGGTTGTGATGGTGAGACATTGGCAGGGAATAGGTGTGCTGGGGGTGGGGGTGAGGATGGTGGTGGGGGTGAGGATGGTGGTGGGGGTGAGGGTGGGGGTGAGGATGGGGGTGGGGGTGAGGGTGGGGTTCGAGGATAGGGGTGAGGGTTGGGGTATGATTTGGCATGCAGGTGGGGGGGAAGCAGTAGTGAAGCTTCAACTTACCAGAATCCATTCCTCCGCCGACTCCTGCGAGGCCGTCAGGATGCAGGATGTTCAAGACTTCCTCCTCCCATGTTGTAAATTGTGGGGGTTGAGGTGGGGGTCCTCCGCCAGTCTTCTGCACGGCGATGTTGTACCTGGATACCATGGAACGCACCTTCCCCCGTAGGTTGTTCCATTGCTTCCTGATGTCTTCCCGATTTCTGGGGTGCTGTCCCACAGCGTTGACCCTGTCGACAATCCTCTGCCATAGCTCCGTCCTCCGGGCAATGCTGGTGTATTGGATCTGTGTGCCGAAGAGCTGGGGCTCTACCCGAACGATTTCCTCCACCATGACCCTGAGTTCTTCGTCTGAGAAGCGGGGGTGTCTTTGGGGTGCCATGGAGTGGTGTGTATGATGTGTGGGGTGGAGTATGTGTAGTTAAGTGTGTTGAGTGTGGTGGTGTGTGTTGTTTTGTGTGTGGATATTGTGTGGGTGATGGTGTAGTGTGCCTCTGTGTGATGGTGTTCTGTGATCGCTGCTGTGTCTCTCAGTGCTTCTTTTTGGATTTTGGTCGAAGGGGTTTGTGGGTGATGTGGGTGTGTGTTTTATATTGTATTGTGTGTGTGGGAGTGGTGTGTGTATGTGTATCAGGTGTGTGGAATTCAAATCGGCCAATGTGGCTGAGTTTTGTTCGTTTGTGTGTATTCTGACCGCGGCGGTGTGTACCGCCAATGGAAAACCGCGTTTGAAAGACCGCCGCGTGGATTCGTGGGTCCTAATGGCATGGGCGTATTTCTGTTGGCGTGACGGTGGAGGTTTTGTCACCTCCACTTTTCCGCCGACCGCTGGTCTGGCGGTCTGTTGTGGCTGTCGGATTTTCGGAGGTTTGGCTGCTGCGGGTCAGAATGACCGTGGCGGGTTACCGCGACCGCGGCGGAATTATGGAGGATTTCTGACCGGCGGTAGGCGCCTTTTACCGCCGAGGTCAGAATGACCACCTAAGTCCGAACGTAAAAAGTTGACCAGGACCTCCCAGCCATCGTATCCGAGAAGGGCTCCACGGACGTCGGATCAAGATCCAGGTTTACCCCGGTCGAAGGATTTTCATCTCGAAAAAACGACTAAGTCCGAAGGTAAAAATCACCACCGAGGAAACCGACTTCGCGTATCCGGACAAGGGCTCCAGGAGGTCGGATTCAACTGGCAGGTTCGTCCCGGGGAAGAAAAACATCAAAAAAGAGACTAAGTCAGAAGGTAACTTTTTAACCGAGGCCTCCCGCGACTTGTAGCCGAGCAGGGCTCCATCGCGGTCAGCCTGAAAGTTTGACTTTGCCCCGGTCCTGGTGCAACCAGATGACCCGATTGGCGCTTTTTGTTTCTAAGCGCTAGAAAATAATAATACTTTAAAAATTCATATCTCCGGTTCCCCTGAACCGATTTTAATCGTTTTTGTGTCATTTTAAAGATAAAAATATAAACTATTTTTATAAATTGGTTTTGGATTTTTAAACTGTTTCCTGGGTTTTATTTAATTACTGTTTTGTGATATTTGAATGCTTTACACTTTGTCTCCTAAGTTAAGCCTTGACGCTCGTTGCCAAGCTACCAAGGGTTGAGCTGGGATTAATTTACTGAGACCTAACTGTACCTATGTGGAGGTTAGTGGCTTGTTGCTAGGTGTAGGTACCTACCTGCCCTACCAATAACCCATTTTCCAACAGTAGTCATCCCTCCTTGCTGGTTGTTGTTTGACCATGTGGCTGGAGCCCATTTTGTGTAGGCAGCCAGTGTGCTTTGGACCTGCAAATGTGTCTATTTTGTTGTGGCAGCCATGCCTCCTCGCTGTTTGTTGTTTGACCATGTGTCTGACGGCCATTTAGTGCAGGCAGCTAGTGAGCTTTAGGGATGCGTGTGTTCTTCTGTGTTGTGGTGGCCATGCCCCCTTGCTGGTTGTTGTTTGACCATGTGGCTGGCAGTCATTTTGTGTGTTGTTTATTCAGGCCTAGTAGTTCAGTAATGCTTATTACTAAATGTAGTGTATGCACAGTTATTTATATTTATACACTTTTTTGCATTTAATTTTTTATCTCGACCACTCCTTGACACCCAAATCCCTGATTTTCATGCCTCTAGTACTTCAGCAATTGCAATCTATTTTAAACAACGTTTATCCTTTTTTTCTATTTTTCTTCACAACATTTATTTGATCTAATTTTATATTTCTTTCTATACATCTCTTCTTGCTGTTGATTTTTTTACATATTTTATTATTTTTTTTCAAATTTTTCCCATTAGCCTCATGTCTGCCATAGGCGTACAGCTGCACTACCTTTCATAACATTACATTGTTCAAGGACTGTTCTTATTTCATTTGTCACCAGTACCTCCCTGAGTGCCACATATCAACTTGATGCAGCCAGATAAAACTAACATTCTGTATGTTGTATTTGTTGTTCTTTCTTATACTTCATGACTTACATCTTAATGTTGGTGTGTTGTTTTTACGAAATGATGCACTATATTTCATAACTATTTATACGTTTTTAAGTAACCATTCTATGATATTATTTGTTTCCACTACTAATGTAACTGCCACGTTTAACTGATCATCCTTGCATGTTTGCTTTTAGGTGCACAAAGAGAAAGAGACATCACCCACAGTACTGCAAGACAGAAGGCCTGTGCTCGAGGTGATGCGTGACCACACTCACACGACCACGTGGACATCTCTTAAACTGCTGAAGCCCAGTGCTACTGCCAAATGACCGATTCAAGATGGCCCCAAAGAAAGCTGCTACCAAGAAAGCCTGTGATAAGAAGGAGCTTCCCACCACTGGTATGTCACCCCCAGTCCTTTTTGGACCAAGACGTTTGCCTGCCACACCAGCCTCTGGGGAGAAAGCTGGGAGCACCACTCCTGCATCAACAGCCGTATTCCAAAGTAGGCCCAAGCCTATGTCTGGCACAGAGGCAGCTACTCTAATCACAGGAACGCCGATGAGCAGTGACATTAAATTGGACTTATCTCTTTCTCAAAGTAGTAACCAGTCATTTCCAGAAACTCAGGTCAGTGAATAAAAGCTGCAGCCAGCAATAGCAGTTCCTCCCAAAGTAAGAGCACATCAGGATGTTGAGCTTCATTCAGCGAAAGCAGAAGAAGCCTCTCTTTCACAAGACCCACTGTCTTCCAGATCTCCACCATCTTCTTCCTCAAGCGCCCCTTCTGATGATCAAGACTCCGCTTGGATGTCACCTCAGTCTTAGACATGCCAGGAGAGGCAAGTAGTGAGAAGAAAGGTTCCTGAAAGCCTTAGAGTTATGGATAAAGAAGAGGAGGATGACGAGTCTGATGATGAGCCAGTCATCATGGATGTTAGCCCAGCCCCAGTGAAGTCAAACATTACCCCGTCTTCTCCATCTGCTCTGAGAGATGTGGCAGCAATACCACCATCTCTACCAGCTTCCATATTTACAAGGCCCTGCATGCGGCCCACATCCACACCCTCCTCAGTAGAAGAAGGCACCGCAGATGCAGAGAGGCAAACATATTCAAAACAACATCTACCTACCGGCACTTCTTCAGACATTGGTAGTGGCACCACTGTTAGAAAGTTGACATCCCCAGTTTGGGACTTCTTTATGGTTAGTAAAAAGGAGCCAAACATTGCCATGTGCTCCATTTGCAGAGCAAGTGTTAGTTGGGATAAGCTTAGTATAGACTATGGAACTGGAGGCCAAACAACCCATTTGAGAAAACACCACACAATCCGTTGGGAGGCCCACCTTAGCAGCCAAAAGCTAAGACCTGCAAGTGGTGTTTGTGAAGGTGTTGAAAGCATGGAATATGATCCGATGATGGTGGAAGGTGAAGAAGAGGGTGACGTTTCTGGTACAGAAATCAGCCCTGTCCCCAGCAATGCAGTAGTGTGGTCGTCCATATCAGCAACATCGCAATGGCACAGGAAGACTCAGAGTCAGGTTGAAACACCAAGGCAAGAACCTACAATGGCTGCCCTCATGAGATGCACATTGAGCCTTCCACCACCTTCTAAGTCACCTGCATCAGTGGCACCAGCAAGAAAAATAATCCAGGCTACTATTACTGCCATGATTAGGCAGGAGGGGCAGTACGAACGCTATCACTCAACGGCATGTTTGTACCACGAGAAGCTGGGTAAAATGTTAACTTTGGACCTCCTCCCTTTTTCTATTGTAGAAGGAATGGGTTTTCTAGAATTTGTGGTGGCTATCTGCCTGAAATGGAAGGTTCCCAGACGATCCTATTTTGCCAGAGTTGCTGTTCCAGCGCTACATCACAATGTGCTGGAATTGGCTGGACAAGCTTTGCAGCAGAGTACTGTCCAGAAAATCCACCTGACGTCAGACATGTGGACCAGTTGCCAAGCCACTGACCACATGTGCGTCACTGCATACTTGATCTCTTTTGTGTGGGTGAAAGACATGATATCTGCAAGTGTTGAGCCATTTGAATTGTTTAATGGTGCTCGAAAGCATGCAACACTAGCTATGTTTGCCATGGAGAAATCCCATACAGCTGCAAACATCTTGGATGATTTTAACAGCAAGGTCTTTGAATAGCTGCTCCTTAGAGGGTTTAACATTGGATTTGGAGCCACGGACAAATGCAGTAATGTAGTTAAGGCCATGTCAGATGGTAGCTATTTCAGGGTCCTCTGTTTGGCGCACTGTATAAACATCATCGTACAGGACTTCCTCAAAAAAGAACCTCAAGTCAGTAACTTACTGTCCATATGGAGAAGAATCTGCACTCATTTTAGCCAATTTTTTAAACCCTGCACTCTGTTGAGGATTATCCAGCATGATAATAGAATGCCAGTTAAAACCCTCACACAGGAGGTGCCAACACAATGGAATTCTACTTATTGCATGCTACAACGTCTGTTTGAGCAGTGCAGACTGATCAATGAATATGTCATGCAAAGATGAGATGCAACTGTGAAAGGCATGATCATTGAGATGGACTAATGGGGCCTGGTCAAATGCCTGCCACAGATGCTACTTCCCTTTGTAATTTTTACACTGGAAGTCCGCAAGGAGGACTGTATCATAGGTCAAGCTATGCTACTGGTGCATATGCTGCAGAAACAGCTAAAGGAGGTATCTGAAATGTACGCAGGTGTGGATGAAAAAATAGATGCGCTGGAGTAGGTATAGAGGTTAATCCTTTGCTTATCAGTTAATACAAAGCTTCAAAGAGACATTGTGCCATCCAAACATGACATCTGTGCTACAATTCTTGCCCCACAGTAGAAACAATTACTGGCGACTTTCATTTGTTTTTCTGATGGGGATGTTTCAACCTATAAAACGTATTGTTGAGAAAGCCAGAGATCTACAAAAAGAATGGCTGGAAATTAGAGGCCCACTCACAGGCAGAAGTTCTAAGGTGCAACCTACAACTTTCATAGAGCCTGCGGGGAGTGCTGTTGGCTCACAGCAGCTAAAATCGACACCAGCAGAAATAGCAGGAGCAGCAGGCCCAAATTCTGCATTTGACTGGTTTCTAAAGGCAGTGCTTGAGTCTACTGGAGTGGTGAAGGCAACAGAGTTCGAGCAAGGTGGAGCACCAATGACTATTGAGTGGATGTTCCAGGACTACGTGGAGGACCCAGTGGAGGTCTAATTAGATCAAAACCCATTGGTGTATTGGTATGGGAAAAGGTGCCAATGGACAGTGCTCATCAGGCTTGCAATAAAGTATCTGGCTTGCTCTGAGAGATTGACCATAATCAAAATGAATCAGCACTGTATACCACCAAATTACAGCATACCTGAAGTACAACAGGAGGTGGATGAGGGTGACGATTGGTCTAGCTCAGGTCATGTTCGTGTGTAAGCTGACCAACTTCTAAATGAAACACCTGAGTTTGAGGACAAACTCAACTTCCTGACTAGACCTGTGGCACCACAGATCATTTTACTTTTAATTGTGAACAGCTTTGAGAAAAAAATCACTTTCTCTGGGAACCTTGTTAGTGTACATTTTGTGTTTCTATCTAAATGACTAATGAACCACAACTGTTTTAGGCACATGTATGACCGAATTGTAGTTTGACCAGTGTGCATTGAAGAAGCCCCCAAACCCACCAAAATCACTTCAAGAAGATTTAGGAGACAATGCCTGCCTCCATTCTGTGCCTATCCTTTCTTTTATCCCCTAGCAGGACTGCCCCAGATATTTGATTTACAACTTACTGTTCAATGTGTGTTTCGTTACCTGAATCAAAGAGGATCAGCAATGTGCCACTATGCTTGACTGGAACAGGGAAGTAATGCTATATATGCCCCAAAGTTGATATGAGGGATGCTTGTTTCAATGTTGAGAATTGAGATGGTTGGTGTGACTCATCATGTCTGGTGGTGGCAAAAATTGTGAGAGGGAATTTTGTTTAAATATGTTACGCTGGCTTGTGTTTGTGTCGTGATCGATTTACAATGGTGGTAGCATAATTGGTGATTTCTTTTTCCTAAGGGCGATTTTTTTCCCTTCCCCTTTTCACACTTACCGAAATTTGTTTGCCGGCATTTTCACACTGCTTTGTTTTCTGGTGCTCTGCCTTCGGGTTCACATTTGTCAAAGAAGACATTCCAGTCCATTTAGCTAACAAAAGCCCATATTTATACTTTTTGATGACAAACTACGCAAATGCAGTTTTGCATCAAAAAGTTTAGTGCTGGCGTGCGCCCTTTTTTAGCGCCATCCAGGCATCATAATTATATTGTGATGCACAATGGTGCTAAAAAATGGTTAGAGTAAAATATTTTGACGTAAACCCTTACACCCTGTCGTAAGGCAAATTGACGTTAATGCTGCAAAACTTACTCTAAACCGTTTTGCAGCACGTAAACATGTCACAAATGGATATGCACCATTTTAATCCAGCAGAAGCGTCAACTTTAGATGCTAAAGCAGGAAAGATGACAAAGCAGAGGGAAGATGGAAGCAGCAGGCCAGGAGAGACCCCAGGGTGACCCCATATGCCTAGCAACCAGCCAGGAGGAGACCCAGAAGACCGAGAGGAAGGAAAAGAGAAAGCACAAGTGTCGGTTTAGTGAGGAGGAGCATGAGATCTTTGTGAGAGAGGTGATGGAGCACCAACAGCAGCTATTCGTCACCTCCAAATTGCCAATTGGCAAGAGAGAGGCAATATGGAAGGAAATAGTGGACAAAATCAACAGTGTGGCAGAGGTGAAGTGAACTGTCACTGAGTGCAAGAAACGCTGCATGATTGTAAGCGAAGAACCAAGGAGAAAATGGCCAGGAATAGAAAGGCTGAGCTGCAAAGTGGAGGTGGAAGTCCTGCACCACAGGAGGACCTAGATGAGATGTGGGAGATGGTTGCTGCGGTCATCCGAGAAGAGCTGGTCACAGGAATACAAGGACAGGACAGCACATACTTTGAACAACCACCACAAATGCAGGGTAAGTTCATGGGGGAGATAAATGCCAATTTTACAAATGCCAGAAGGGGGGGGGACATAGGACACACTCAATGCATGCAAAAGGAGTGCAGCAGGACACTTTGCCCATGAATCAAGTTGCACCATTCAAACATAAGCAACACATGTAAACACACCCTGGTTGTGCCATGCACGACAACACATACACAACCTGGACATATATCAGAGTCACCAGTTCCTCTGGGTCTGCTCACGTTCCCAACACGTCCACCACTGAACAGCTCCAAGACTCTGATAGATAAATCACAGAGGCTGAGGGAGTTCAAGAGGGGAAGAGGGGATTAGGAAGGGAACAGCTGGGAAGGAGACCTATAGTAAGAAAAAAGGTTAGAACACACAATATGACCTGAAATCAATACTAGACTAAGGTTTTAAGCATAGTCATTTTGAAAACATGAGCAATCTAAGAATGAAGTAAAAAATGACTAGGTTTCAAGATGGTCGGATACCTGTAATGGAATCAAGATGAATTAAATGAAAACTTTCTTATTCAAGCATGAATCAGAAAAAAGAACATGCATAATAGAAGCATACAATATTACATTCAGAAACTCTGACCATTTGTGTTTTCTTGAATTTTAAAAAAAAAATGTTTTCAACACAGATTACACTCTTTACAGATATATATATATATATATATTTATATATAGTAAACACTATGGAAGAATTGTGTTTCAATGAATTAATACTATATGAGTTCCAGAAATAAATCACACACTTGTCAACTCGAATACCACCAAACAAATGTCCTAGAATGGTAGTATACAATGAACAACATAAAATAAACTTGAGGAGAAAATCGCACGTCCTACTGACTCGAATGCCATCATGCAAAATGTCAAGAAATGGTAGCGCGTGATAAACAACAATGTTTAAATCATCATGAAACTAATCGTGTGTTTTTCCGATTCGTAAACCTTCATGTAAATGTCAAGAAATGGTTGTGCACAATAAACAGCAAGCTTTAAAATTATCTTGAATCGAATCGCACGTCTTGCTGATTCAAAACCTCCATGTAAATGCCAATGGATGGTAGCGCGTAATGAAACACACGTTTTAAAGCTTCATAAAACGAATCGCGTGTCTTGCCGATTCGTAAACGTCCATGTACATGTTAAACATAGTAGCCCGTAATGAAACACAAGTTCTAAATTTTCATAAAACGAATTGCGCCTCTTGCCGATTCGTAAGCGTCCATGTATATGCTAAAAAATTACAGCGCGCAATGAAACACAAATTCCAAACTTCCACAAAACGAATCGCGCGTCTTGCCGATTCACAAACTCCCATGTAAACACTACAAAACACTCAAGTGCACTTTTTCTGACCTCAAAGTAATATGCTAATCAAATAAATAATTAGACCCTAGAATACGATAATTCTGAAAATAAACGGTGTTGGGAATAAACCCAACTACCTTCTTACCGCCCAAGAACAAGATTCACCAATGAAGCATGAAAAGCAGAGGACTGGAAAATCAAATAGGCCACTGGGACAGGAACTCTGGAAATAGCTGCTGTTCTGCACCGGGACCTCTGAATAGTGAGCACTGGGATTTAGGCTGGCTCTTCTTTTATAGAGTCTTGGCCCAGCCCACAACCACGCCCAGGCATGCTTCCGGGAAAGTCTCTGGAAGACCCTGGAAAGGGCCACACCCTAACACACTTTGAAAAACTGCAACAATACATTGCAAAGGAACAGTATTTGTAAGCATATTCAAAATCAGTCTTCAGGATTGAACTCTGCAATGCAAAAGGTTAAACCACAACATATCAGCAAAATGCATAAATTGCGGTGTTTTGAGAGTGATGGGTTTTTGCATTCTAGTCGCCAATAGAGTGCGTAATGCTCTGGTGTTGACAACATATGTCAATTACCAGGGCTATATACCAATATGTACATATGCAGCACATAGGATGGAAGGCGGGTCTAATTACTGGGCCTGTGGCTTTGTCATCACAACACCTCTTGCAGACAGTCAAACCTACCCTTCTCACAAAACTGAGACATCAGAGACTAGGAAGTCAGTCAATACCATTCCTGGGCTAACATCATGGTGGTGTCTCTTGCAGAAACATTTCGCAACTGCCATGTCCCATTGCCAAAACACATGTGTGCTGCATCCTACAGCACACATTAAAATGGCACCTTAGTTAACATTACACAGACATGTGCAGGAACCAACACCACACTGCACATAAACAGCACATCCTCATAAGGCAGCCACTTCTCCATCATGGTCCAACAATGCCTGTCTGGGTTCAGGGAAAACTAATCTGTGCAGCTGCTGGGGGAATTGAAAGGGGGTCCCGTATCACAGGAAACATGCCACTACCCTGTGTAACTGACCTGGTGAACTGTGGAGCCACACATATTGATGCTGATCAGAACTGTGCTAGTAGAGAACATATGCACTACAGATTGCAACATGTAGGAGAAAACACATACAGGCTGAGGCCACAACAACTCTGACAAACCATATGAGCCACATAAGAATGGGGAAACAATCACACAAGCGCAAAGTATGGTGTATGTATGTGAACATTATAGTGCACAATATCACATTGACGGGCAGAGAATGGCTCCTGGGCTAGTTTGCATTGGTGAGACTGAAGGTGCAGTTTAGCCTCTGCGGTTGGCAGTATGAGTTACATGATGGGATGGCGGGTGGAAATCTGTCTCCTCATGTCAGCTCTGTGGGGCAATTACCACAACATTGCTGCGGGATCAAATAGAGGCAGCACCAATCTTGGGGTGCATTGGGTGTGACAGCACACGTTGCACTTGTCACTGCAAATCAGGCAGTGGAAAGCGCAAAGGGTTTGGCCATGGGGACCCCTGCACTGCCCATTCAAGGTACATGGGATGTTCAGGGGCACCCAGGGGCACCTCACACCACATTACCACCAACCTTTGCATGGAGGTTGGACTGCCATGCAAAGGCTGGTGGTAAAGAGGTAAAGCAGTAACATACATGGAAGGTAGTACTGATTGTAATGCTGGGCTGGTGTCACAAAACAGGTGAAATTGCCAGTCTCTAAGATGCCAGCAACCTGCCAGTGCCAGGACATTTACTCACAGGGCATGCTCCATGGTCAACATGTGCCACTTCCACCTGTGCTGTTAGTGGTGGTCATATTGCCCATGGCAGTCTGGTGGTTATAGGACTGTCAGGCTTGTAATGAGGGTCCATGTATGCACCAGTACAACTATCTTCAAATTCTCCATCAAACTAGCTTGAGGCCCTGATCAAAGTTGAAAATGAGTCAACTGGCTTTGTCCATATTTTGGTGGCATCAGGCACTGTCATGTAGAAAATGATGTTCAGATCAACAAATGATACCCATGCTGGCCATTCTTGGGTCCACCCCTGTGTCAATGTTAAATTAGCTGCACTGCCACAATGCAGCATCCCTTGCACCATAGTTCAGGTTTGGCTGCATTGAAGGGGAGACATTGGTAATATATGAGGAGCACCTTCCAGCACAGCCAGAAACTAAAATGGCAATCTGCTAGGTCCATATGTGCTGTGGCATGTAGCACACATACGCATACATCAACATGAGGAGCAATCAAAGGAAACTACAATAATGTGCCTTCGTAATGCCATCCCTGGGGTGGTGTAAGTTTTGGTGCAGCCCTGGTGTGTGAAAAACACGTAAAACTGGAACAAAGGCAGCTTGGAATGTGTGGTGGTGTGGCTTGACCACTGCAACACCCATTGCAAGTCCCTATCATGCAAATTGATGCATAGGAAGGGGCCACAATAACAAGATGGTATCAAGCCATCAAAAGGAAATACATCACACCTTCTAAATATTATGCAGCCTATTGCCCCACCTGAGCTTCCCTTTACGTGGCACTCAGGTAGGACAAAGGGCTGAAAAATTGCACCCATAATGTACAAGAACAATGTCTGGGGTGTAAGTTGTCACTGAGCCTCCAATAGCAAATCAATGTTGTGGGATGTCAACTGCCATAACATAGAAAGGCTGATTTTACACCATCTCATTGCAGAGGATGATGGCTCTCCTGCTGATCTGCCTGTCCTGGAGTTCTCTGATGACCTTGATAACCAGATGACAACCATCAGCCAACAGACTTTCCAAGACGTCCTGGTATCCCTTCAGATACCACCTCCAGTTGCAAGGAGGACAACCAATGTAACAGCCATACCAGATGACCCACCCAACTCCCAAAATGTACAACCTGCCAGTACAGACACAGCACAGGACTCTGAGGACCCACGGACAAGCTCCTAGAGGACAATGGTAGGAGTCCACCTGGAGCTAGCCATGCAGGTGCGGCTGGGGATGGTGACCGTGGAATGCTTATGTGCCACGTGACATCTAATGAACACACAGCTGCCAATCGAGGCACATACACCCCACTGTGTGGAGTCCACCAGTGTCTGAAGGACACAGCTGCTGCCATGAGGGAGATGCTACAACAACTGCCATCCTAAACTGGCAGCAGCATGATAGAGAACAAGATGGACTCCATTCAGCGTGAAGTGTCCTCCCTCAGGGCAGACACAGCTGCCTACCACGGGGATGTTGCTGCTATCTTGAAAAATCGACAGTTCCTCCTTGCTGCAGTAATGCCATATGTACTACCACAAATGTCAGCTGCTGGGAATTGAGAATCCACATCTTTACCCACTGAAGTGTGTGTGGCCCCCTCTATCTCCCCACCACCAATGGCACAGGAGACACCACACACATTGGAGGATGGAGATGTGGAACAGATCAACTTTATCAGAAGAGTACCTGGTAATACCAGTCTATACCACATGGGCAGTGTTCCCCTTAGTTCTGTGCTAAAGATCATGCCACTGTTGTCTCAGTAGGATATGTGTACTCTTCACCCACACACTGTTGACCTGTCTACTATGGAATGTCATTGTCTCTCACTTACCAATTGGCACTTTATGTCCCTCCACACTTATCAACACTACTCTGAAGCATGTCTGAGGACATGTCCCTCAACTCTATATTCTGATAATGTCAAAAAACTGTTATTCACAAATGGGGTTTCACACCTGGACATTCTTGATATATCACGTAGACATTTTCACCTGTAAATAAACACTTTGTACACATTTTTCATGTCAGCGTTTTCTGTGATAGATCTACTCAGCAAAGTGATGGTATTGTGTGAAACCATGTCAATGACTTCAGAAGATCAGTACATGAGTTCTGAACGGTGGGGCCACAAAGCTACACACAAGGATCCAAACACGACCATGGTGTATGATGTAGACTTCTCATAAACTGATGGATACATATAAACTTTGGTCAAGATATACGGCAGGTCAGGCAGAAAACCAAGGAAAAGGCAATGTAGCTAGCTGGGAGTACTAGAATAACTCTTTGGTGTGGTACAGAGGTAGCTAACCTCATCAGTTATGGGCACCGGTCTTTGTTGCAGGTAGAGTACCATTTGAGCCTGATGTCAGATCTGTCACAATTCCCAACATTGTCCAAACAGGACCCCCAACAATGACAGCTGAAGGACTTGACTTACCTGCTCAAGAGAAAGCATACATAGACATAATGAATGGTGGCTACACTGCATGGCAGATGTATGGTCTAGTAGATGTGATGTTGCAGCCAATGTGACAGCTCCGTTGTCAATAGGTGATGCACATGTAAAGAGGGGGAATTGAAGGCAGGACAGATTCTCTAGGCAGAACCCCAATTTGCCCTCTGCACTCATGGGAAGAGCCTGAGACTCAAGCATATTACACAAATAGTATGGGCGAATGCAGAACTATTTATTATTAATTCAAGAAACCTAAATACAACTAAAACCTACTCTATTCTAAACTAAACTATACTAGCTAAACTTATCCAACAACTATGCTATTTACCATATGCTAAAATTAACTTACACATTGAACACCACACTCTAAACACTGCCTCCCACCCCCTTTACTTACAAGACACAAGCAGGACAACAATTACTAATACTACACATTTACTAACTAATCCTAAACAAACCTATATATTTTTTTATTTCTTAACATTTTTATAAATACATTTTTAACAGATAGGCCCTCATTATGACATTGGCGGTAAGTCCTGCTTACTGCCATGCCGACTGCCACCAACATACCTCGACCGCGGCGGTATACCGCTATCCATATTATGACCCACACATAGCAATCCATCACTATAAGGACACAATCACAAGTCTGCCAGCCCAACGGTCAGTGATAAACTGGCGGTAACAAAACCCACACCATTACGCCAACAGAACTACGCCCACAGCATTATGACCCACAAATCACCACGTCAGACATACTGCTGCACTCAAAACACACATACACATTTAAGACACCACCACATTGGACAATTCAAACTACACACACTTGACACTCATGCACACACCACACCCACACCACTATAAAACACACACCCATACCAACTACATCCCTTTACGACTCAAAGAAATTGACTACTGAGAGAGAGAGACACACCAATAGCACCCACAGAACCAGAGCCACAGAACACCATCACCCATATGCCATCTACACACCTCACAGCACACACCCTAATACATCACCTCACACACCCTCACACATGCCGCACACAATACACCCATGGCACCACAAAGACACCCTAGGTTCTCAGAGGAGTTGCTAAGGGTCATGGTAGATGAAATCATCCGGGTAGAGCCACAGGTATTAGGAGGAGGTGTCAGCAACATCCAGCCCCCCCAGAAGAGGCCCACACTGATGAAAGCAACTCTGCTCGCATGGATCTGGATGATCAACCTGTCCCATCAGGGACCTCTGGACAGCTGGTTACCCATTCACAGTCCCGTACCACAACAGAACCTCCCCCCTCAGGAAACACCAGCACAGCGCCCACCCAGCAGGCCCATACCTCTGTCTCCAGGACATGTTAATCAGCAGTGTGTCCACCACTACAGGGACTCCAGGCCACCCCACAAACACAAGACAATCAGGGACCTGGTGTCAGTGGCATTGGGCACACGGTTCAGGGGACAGAGGCACAGGACAAAAGGGAAGCTGGGGGGACTGCTGTGCCACAGGGGGAGGACAGGCCCAGGGAACCAACTCTCCACAAGGCACTCACCAACACCCTGGGAGCATACCACCATTCCCAGGAGACGATGGGCCAGATAGCCTGCAGCCTGCAGATGGCCAAGCTGCAGGAGACGCAGTGGCTGCAGGAGGGACAGTACCTGGGGATCAGGGAGGACCTGAGGGACATCCACACCACCCTGGTCACCAGTGCAGGGTTGCTGGCAGACATGGCCAACACCATGAGGGAAGCAGTGGCACTCCAACGGGCCCCTAACACTAGCCATACCGATGACCAGACCTCCTCCTCCACTGAGGCTAGTGGACAGGGGGCCCACCACAGGAACAACAGGCCACCAGCACCCCTCCCCTGCAGAAGGAAAACCACGTCGCAAACGGTCCCTGCGATCCAGGCAGAAGCCAGAGAACACTGCCAAGACCCCCGCCAAGGAAATAAGACTCTCCTGAATGTCACCCTTGTGTCCCATGCTGTCACCCTGTCCACATTGAACTGCCATTGCTCCACTTCTTATGCCCCCTTGGACAATGCACCTGTGATCCACACAGAATGGGCTCTATCCTGGACATTCCTCCACCATCACCCCAGCCCCTTGCACATCCCCATTACATTTTCAGCAACTAAATAAACACCACTTTAAAAAATACAAGTATGTAGTATTTCAAATGATTTAAGTATGTATTCCTTTTCCAATCTGTAGACATTGCAAGTAGACTGTACAGTAATGTATTCATAGGTATTACCTGTATTGTGCTGCAGTCAATACACCAGGAGCCAGAGTAGGACACAAATATCTGTGAATAGACACGTCAAAGGGTACAGTAAGTGGCCATACTAGTGGGAACAGCAGCCTGCCCGTGAAAATTTTCAACACACAAATGCAATGGAAGATGAAGTTACAGTGTCTTACCTGTGTATAACTGAAAGTACTGTTGAATGATAGATGTTCTGTTGTCCACATCTTCATCCTCTGCCTCCTCTTCATCACTGTCCACAGGCTGCACCGCTGCCACGCGCCCATCTCCAGCCGCATCCTCCTGCAGAAAAGGCACCTGGTGTCTCAAGGCAAGGTTGTGCAACATGCAACATGCTACGATGATCTGGAAGACCTTCTTGGGTGTATAGCACAGGGATACACCTGTTAGATGGAGGCAAAGAAACCTGGCCTTCAGGAGTCCAAAGGTTCCCTCTCTAATTCGTCTTGTTCGCCCATGTGCCTCATTGTAACGTCCCCCTGCCCTTGTCCTGGGATTCCTCGCTGGGTCAGTAGCCATGAGAGGTTAAGGTAACCAGAGTCACCTGTAAATAATGAGGTATACCTGTTAGCCAGACACTCACTCTTAGGACCAACCCCACACACATGTATCATCATACACTGGGTGGGGACCATGGGCTCACCTATTAGCCACACCCGGTACCTCTGGAGTTGAGCCATCACATACGGGTAGCTGCTATTCCTCAGGATATAGGCATCATGCACAGACTCAGGATACTTTGCATTTACATGGGAGAAGTACTGGTCCACCAGGCGCACTATCTGCACATTCATAGAGTGAAAGCTCTTTCGATTTTTGAACACCTGTTCATTTCTCCGGGGGAGGGGTTCAAAGGCAATATGTGTACCATCATTGCCCCAACAATGTTGGGGATATGTAGCATTGCATGGAAGTCAGCTTTCGCTGTGGTCAAATCCTCCACCTGGGAAAAAAACAATGTATCTGCGCATGTGTTTCAACAGGGCAGACAACACTCTGGTCAGCACGTTTGAGAACATTAGCTGGCACATTCCTGCTGCCATGGCCACTGTCACTTGGAAGCAGCCACTCGCCAAGAAATGGAGCACGGATAGGACTTGCACAAGAGTGGGATCCCAGTGGGCTGACGTATAGCTGAGATCAGGTCTGGCTCTAATTGAGCACACAGCTCTTGGATTGTGGCCCTATCAAGTCTGTAGGTGAGGATAATGTGCCTGTCCTCCATTCTTGCCAAGTCCACCAGGGTTCTGTACACGGGGGATGTCTCCATCTCCTGTTCATCCTCAGTGGTTGTACTCTAGGGGGCAAAACGATGAGCATCTGGTCAGTTCTTAACATTTCCTCAATGTACAATGCATTGCATGTTGTGACAGAAACAGTATCTTTATGTTTATTCCCAAAATGAGCTTATGTCGGCTGTGATGCAGTTAGGTGCCATGGCCTGCCCCCCCACCCGAAATTGCGGACGCCTGTCCTGTTTGGAGGGACAGGTGGAAATGAGGTAATGCCACTGACGTTGTGCACCGTTGCGGGAGGCGGACGAGTACCACTGTGCATCTCCTCATTGGTTATCATTGGGCCCTATGGGTTACAGTGGCCATTGGTGATGTACGCCGGCAGTGACGCGACGCACTGCCGCAGATGTGACTGCCATTTTCTATCTGTTCACTCACTTGCTACCTGACCCTCAACAGGAGAGGACCTACACTGCAAGTGCTGCTGTGACCTGTGTCTAGAAGCGACCATGGCTCGAGTCACTGGGGAAAGGACCCCTACCTTCACCGCTGTGGAGTTGGAGAAACTGTTGGATGGGGTCCTGCCCCATTCCCGATTGGTTTATGGGCCTCCAGACCAACAGGTGAGTACACCGTAGACACCATGCGTGGGGCATGAATGCATGGTGTGATGTGTATGAAGGCCTTGTGTAAGGGGGGTGGTGGAGGGGTCCTGGGGAGCGTGCAGCATGTATGGTGGGCAATGTATGTGCATAAGGAGATGGGAGGGATATGGTGGGCCATGGGTGTAACAGGCCGGACAGTATGATTGATCGCTTTTTATATTTAAATTTTTCTGCAGGTCAGCGCCCATCAGAAAAAGGGTATATGACATGCCATCACCAAGGACATGCGGACCCTGGGGGTCTACAGCAGACGGAGCACCCACTGTTGGAAACAGTGGGAGGACGTGAGACGCTGGGCAAGGAAGACGGCGGAGGCCTAGCTGGGGATGGCCTCCCAACGAGGAAGGGCTGCCCATCAAACTCTGACCCCCTGATGTTCCGCATACTGGTGGAAGCCTATCCGGAGCTGGATGGGCACTTTAGGGCATCACAGCAGCCACAAGGGGGTGATTACAGTTTCAAAATCTGTAAATGGCACATCGTGGGGTGGTCCCTGGGTCAGGGATGTGGGCCTGTGGGTGCCCGTAGGCCAGGCCGGACATTGCAGGGTAGTTTCCATGTTGGGCAGGGGCTGATGCACTCCACCCCCCAACATGCTAGTGGGCATCTACTACTGGACAGGGATCTGTGGATCTCAGGTATGCTGCTATTGGCTATTACTGTCCATGGCCTGGTGACTAGCATTGTGAGTGGTAGTGCATCCCAGAGTGCGTAGGGCTGTCCCCTGTGTGTTGTGTACGCCAACAGTGGTGTTGATGTGGCATTGACCAAGTGTATCCTCTGTCTCTTCCCCCCCTTTTTGTTTTGTCACCCTGTCCTTCTGTGCACTAGCATCATCTGGTGGAGGTGCAGAGGCACCGGCGACGAGGGAGATGCATCCCAGATGTCCCTGGAGGCTGAATCCACGGACTGTGAGGGCACCAGTGTGACAGATATCGAGGGGAGCACCACGGCGGAGACAGGAGAGGACAGTTCTGACAGTGACACCTCCTCTGATGGAAGCTCCCTGCTGGTGGCAGACAGCTCTGTGGCCAACCCAAGTACAGGTGCAGCCACCACCCCTTGTACCAGCACCACCCTCCCAGCAACCCCTCAGTGAGTTTCCCGTGCCCACTCACCCAGGAGGGTGGGCATCTCCTTCGCCCCAGGCACCTCAGGCCCTGCCCCAGTTAGCCCTGCTGCCCTGAGTGAGGAGGCTATTGAGCTCCTGCGATCCATCTCTGTTGTGCAGTCAACCATAGAGAATCCCATCCAGAGGCTGGAAGGGCATTTGCAACATACAAATACATTCCTGGAGGGCATTCACTCTTGTATAGCCACCCCACATAGATCATTACAGGCTCTGGCCTCCTCTTTGATGTCAGCCATTGTCTCTGTCTCTAGCCTCCCCCCTCCAACTTCCTCTACACAGTCCAATTCCCCTCAACCCCAACCTATCCCAAGCACACAATCAGACCAGCATGCATCCAAGAAAGCACACAGGAGTGGCTCAGTGGCTCAGGCAAACACAACCACCAGACATCATCCCACAGGCACTCACACAAACACCATCCAGAAGCAAACACACCAACATCCACTGCCTCCACTGTGTCCCCCTCCCTGTAGCGTCTCCACTCACACCTGCATGCACTACATCCTCATCCACTACCTCCATCACCAGCACGCCTATCACTACACACACTTCACTGGCGGTCACCAACCCCACATCCATGCACACGTCCCCTGTGTCCTCTCCCACTGTGTCTGTGCCTCCCCAAAAGTACACAAACGCAAGCACTCAGACACACAACAGCCATCCACCTACAATAGCATCCAGCCCATGCACCTGCAACCAAACACAGCAGACAACACCTCCTACAACCACTCCCACTTCCTCCACTCCCATACCTTAACCCTCTTCCCGCCCCGGTGTCCCTCAGAAGATTTTCCTCTTCACCCTTGACCTCTTCCCTACCCCTCCCTCCCGTCCTTCAGTTTGGGCCAGTGTGGGCAGAACCCAAGCTAGCACCTCAGCCACCCAGTCCACGGCCACTGTAGTTTCGGCAGCTACTGCAGGTGTGAGCGGCTCCAATGAGACACCCATCAGCACTGGCAGTGTACCTGCATCAGCTGCCAAGGGCAAGGCCAAGGAACAACCATAAGCTGACAAGGGCAAGGAGGCACCATCAGCTGCCAAGGCCAAGGATGCACCACCAGCTGCCAAGGGCAAGGATGCACCACCAGCTGCCAAGGCCAAGTATGCACCACCAGCTGCAAAGGGCAAGGGCAAGGGCAGGAGGGACAGGAGGCTTGGTGCTGTACCAGGATCTAAGCCCCCACCACCAACCACGCTGCTTCAGCCATCCAAGGCTGCAGGGGAAGGGCTGGAGCCTCCCCCAACCACTGGCAATACCGCCACCAACACCAGCACCACCACTAGCACTGTCAGAAGCACCGCCGGCGGTACCGCAACCAGCATCACTGGCAGCAGCAGCCACAGTGGGCAACCGTCCAAGGCTGCAGGGGAAGGGCTGGAGCCTACCCCCACCACCGGTAGCACAGACCCCAGCACCGGCACTGACATCACTGTACAGCTGTCGCCGCCGGCAGATGGACTGTAGTCCTACTTCCATGAAGTGTCATGCATCCTGCCCATGGCAAATCTCGTGGATCTGAAACGCAGGTGAGAAACTCTGACCCTGCACTCCCCATGTGCTGCATCACAGGGCACAATGCCCCCTCCAAAACCACTGGAAGAAGGAATCCACTCACCTCCTCCTTGCCAGGATGAAGCACACTGGGCACAAGGCCACTCCAGAACCAGTGGAAGAATGCATACACTCACCCCCTCCTTGCCAGGATGAAGCACACTGGGCACAAGGCCCTCTCCAGAACCAATGGAAGATGGCATCCACTCACCCCCTCCTTGCCAGGATGAAGCACACTGGGCACAAAGCTCCCTCCAGAACCAGTGGAAGAAGGCATCTACTCACCCCCTCCTTACCAGGATGAAGCACACTGGGCACAAGGCCCCCTCCAGAACCAGTGGAGAGGCCATCCACTAGAGAGGCTGTAGCCTTGCACTCCCCAGGACCAAGCAGTGGGAAAACCACCCACTTGAAAGACTGTGGCTTTGCACTCCCCAGGACCAAGCAGTGGGCAAACCACCCACTTGAGAGACTGTGGCTTTGCACTCCCCAGGGCCAAGCAGTGGGCAAACCACCCACTTGAGAGACTATGGCTTTGCACTCCCCAGGACCAAGCAGTGGGCAAACCACCTACTTGAGAGACTGTGGCTTTGCACTCCCCAGGACCAAGCAGAGACTGTGGCCTTGCACTCCCCAAGACAAAGCAGTGGGCAAACCACCTTCTTGAGAGACTGTGGCATTGTACTCCCCAGGACCAAGCAGTGGGCAAACCACCCACTTGAGAACCTATGGCCTTGCACTCCCCAGGCCATCGCAGAGGGCATGTAGCCCCCTCCAGGAGCAGTGGCATTTTACCATCTTCCGGCTGAGGTGCCCTCCCTTCCCCTTCCCCAAGAGGTGCCTGTGTATTTTCAGCCTGATGCTCCAGCAGTGTTCTCTCCGTATTGAGACAGGAGTCAAGTGGGGCCTTGGTCTATGTGATATGGCCCTGTGGCCCACGGACATTATGGACTGGGCAGTGTCCCTTCATTTGTACATCTGCAAATACTGTTTTATTTTTGAGGATGTATTTCTAGTATTTGATATTATTACACTCACTTTCTTCAAATCATTTTGTCCTTGCATTATTCCTGAGTGGTGGGAGGTGAATATGTAATGTTATTGCATCTGCTTGTGTGTATGGTGTTGGGGATGGGGATGTTGCATGTTGCATGAGTGTGTCACCCTCTTTTTCCTCCCCCCTCCACTGTGAGCTAGGCGACAGTACTCACCATGGTCGTTGTCGCCGGTGTTGGTATTCCTGGTGTAGGAGGAGGTAGACCAGCATGGGGAACACCTGCAGGTCAGGCTCCATGGCATCATGAGTCTCCAAAGGTGAGTCCTTTGCCTTCTGTGTAATGTTTCCGCCGTGTTTTTGATGGCGTTGGTACCGCCCCGGAAAAGGTGACAGATAGACCTGTTGTAATACAGTGGGCGGAATCTTGTCTTCCGCCTGGCTGTTGGCGGTTACCGCCACAGTGCTTGTTGAACAACCACGCCGCCATGGAGTCCGAGCGGCATATTTACCCCATGCTCTTCTACGTGCTGCTCCACTACGAACACCAAGGACAGCGAAGACAACGACGGTGAGTACAGCCGCCTAGCACACAGTGGAAGGAGGGAGGATAATGAGAGTGACACACACCTGCAACACACACACCCCCAACACCACACATACAAGCAGATGCAGCAACATAACATATTGACCCCGCACCCCTCAGGAATAAGGCAAGGATAACTACAATAGAGTAGAAAGAGTGTACTAAGATAAAATAGTAGCAATACGTGCATCCAAATAAAAAAGTATATACATATTTACAAATGAAGGGACACTGCCCAGTCCTCAATGTTCGTGGGCCACAGGGCCACATTACAAAGTCCAAGGCCCCACTTCACTCCTGCAACAACACAGAGAGAACACTGCAGGGACACCAGGTCGAAAATAGGCAGGCACCTCAGGTGGACAGGGACCGGGGGCACCTCAGCCGGAAGATGGTACAACGCCACTGGTCCGGGAGGGGGCAATATGCCCTGTGCTTGGTCCTGGGGAGTGCAAGGCCACAGTCTCTCAAGTGGATGACTTGCCCACTGGCTCTGCAGGGGCAACATGCCCATTGCTTTGTCCTGGGGAGTGCAAGGCCACAGTCTCTCAATTGGATGGCTTCTATATTGGTTCTGGAGGGGGCATTGTGTCCAGTGATCTTCATCCTGGGCAGGACGGGGTGAGTGGATGGCTTCTCCACTGGTTCTGGAGGGAGCATTGTGCCCTGTGATGCAGATCTTGGGGAGTGCAAGGTCACAGTCTCTCAGCTGGGTGTCATACCCACAGGATTTGCAGTGGCCAGGCCGCACAATAGCCCATGGACACAGGACTCCACACTGTCTGTGGCGGTTCGTACCGTCACCGCCGCCGTACATCACCATTGGCCACTGTACCCCATGGTGACCAATGATAGCCAATGAGGAGTTGCACGGCGGTTCTCGACCACCTCCCGCAACAGCGCGCAATGTCAACCGCACACAATTTCACATTCTGGACAAATGCCACCAAAATATTTTAACAATCAAAATATGCATTGAACTGTAGTGGTTACAATGTACAGAAAATGACCAGCTGCTCACTCTTTTACTCCATAGAATGCAACCGTTGTGGATGAATAGGAGATGGAGACATCCCCCTGTGTACAGACCCCTGGTGGACTTGGCAACAATGGAGGATATGCACATTATCCTCACCTATGGACTGGATAGGGCCACAATCACAGAGCTGTGTGCCCAATGGGAGCCTAACCTATTATCTGCTATCCGTCACCCCACTGGGATCCCCCCTCTTGTGCAAGTCCTATCTGTGCTCCATTTCTTGACAACTGGTTCTTTCCAAGTGACAGTGGGCTTGGCAGCAGGAATGTCACAGCCAATGTTCTGAACACGTGTGCAGGTACATCGTTTTCCCCTAGGTGGAGGATTTGGCCACATTGAAGGCTGACTTCTATGCAATGGGACATATCCCAATATCATAGAGACGATTGATGGGACACATATTGCATTTGTCTCCCCCCCCCCGGAAAAATGAACAGGTCTTCAAGAACAGTAAAAGTTATCACTCGATGAATGTGCAGATGGTGTGTTTGGTGGACCAGTACATCTCCCATGTCAATGCTAAGTATCCAGGCTTGGTGCATGATGCTTTTATCCTGAGGAATAGTAGCATCCCAAATGTGATGGCCCAATTCTAGAGGCACAGGGTGTGGCTAATAGGTGAGCCCTGGTTCCCAACCAGTGGATGTTGGTGTATGGGTATGTTGTGGGCCATTAGGGTATTAGGGTTAATGTGTGGCTAACAGTTGTCCCTCGATATTTGCAGGTGACTCTGGTTACCCCATCCTTTCATGGCTACTGACCCCTGTAAGGAATCCCTGGACAAGGGCAGAGGAATGTAACAATGAGGCACATGGGCAAACAAGAAAGATAATAGAAAGGACCTTAGGCCTCCTGAAGGCCAGGTTTCATTGCCTCCATCTAACAGGTGTGTGCCTGTGCTACTCACCCAAGAAGGTCTGCCAGATCATCGTGGCATGCTGTATGTTGCACAACCTTGCCTTGCGACATCATGTGCCTTTTCTGCAGGAGGAGGAGGCTGGAGATGGCCGTGTGGCAGCAGTGGACCCTGTGGACAGTGAAGGTGAGGAGGCAGAGGATGAGGATGAGGACAACAGAAGTGCAGTCATTCGTCAATACTTCCTATGACACACAGATAAGACAGTGTTATTTCACATTTCATTGACAGTTTGATGTGTGACATTGTCAGTGGCAGGCTGTGAATTCCTACTTCTATGCCCATTCACTGTACCCAGTGGCATCTCTTTTTGCAGATGTTGGTGCCCCACCATTGCTCCTGGTGTGTTCAGTGCAGCCAACTACAGGTCTTTCCTATGTAAACATTACTGTACAGTTGAATTGCAATGTTTGAACCTTGTTAAACGAATACATTTTTAAATCATTTGACATACTCTATACTGGTATTTTTTCAAAGTGCGTTTATTTGCAGTGCTCTGATGACAAGGGGGAAGTGCAATGGGCTGGGGTGATGATGGAGGAAAGTCCAGGTTAGAGTCCAGTCTATTTGTAGCACAAGTGCAGTGTCCAAGGGGGCATAGGAAGGGGAGCAATGGCAGTTCAAGATGGACAGGGTGACAGAGTGGGACACAAGGGTGGCAATCAGGAGAGTCTTGTTTCCTGGTGGGGGTCTTGGCAATAGTCTCTGGCTTCTGCCTGGATCGCAGGGAACTTTTGCAGATGGGTTCTTCTTCTGCAGGGGGAGGGATGCTGGTGGCCTGTTGGGCCTGTGGTGGGGCCTCCTGTCCACTAGCAGCAGCAGAGGTAGAGGGCTGTTCGTAGTCTGGCTAGTGTCAGGGGCCCGCAGTTGTGCCACTGCTACTGGTGTCCATATCTGCCAGCACCCCTGCAATGGAGACCAGGGTAGTGTTTATGGACTTCAAGTCCTCCCTGATCCCCAGGAACTGTCCCTCCTGCAGCTGCATGTTCTCCTGCATCTTTTCCAGGATCTGGCCCAGTGTATCCTGGGAATGTTGGTATGCTCCCAGGATCGCAGTGAGTGCCTCCCGGAGGGTCGGTTCCCTGGGCCTGTCCTCCCCCGTCGCACAGCAGTCCTCCCAGCATCCCTGTTGTCCTGTGCCTCTGTCCCCTGAACCGTGTCGCCACTGCCACTGACCCCAGGTCCCTGATTGACGTGTCCTGGGGACAGAGGTATGGGCCCGCTGGGGAGCGCTGTGGTGATGTTTCGTGAGGGGGGAGGCTCTGTGGTGGTGTGAGACTGTGCCTGGTTAACCGACTGTCCGGAGGTCCTTGATTGGCCAGGTTGGTCATCCAGACCCAGGCGACCAGAGCTGCTGTCATCACTGTGGGCCTCTTCTAGGGGGGGACTGGATGTTGCTGGCACCTCTTCTCTGGTGACATTGGCTGGAGTACCTGTGGGGATGTAAATGCAGTGTTATTGTTTCTGCGTGTGACATATTGTACATGGGTGGGTTGCCCTCAATGGTTGTTATTGACCTGGCAGCTTTGCCTTGTGTGAGTTGGTGGGTGATAGGTGTCCATGCAAGTCTGTGAGGGGTGTCCATGCATTGGTAGAGCATGCAGGATGAGTGGGTTGTGATGGAGGTGTGAGTAGGAAGCGGTGGAGCGATGGGAGTGAGGGTAGGGGTGGGGGTATGTGATGGCATGCAGGTAGGGCGGGTGATAGTAATAGAGAGTTGACTTACCAGAGTCCAGTCCTCCTGCTACTCCTGCCAGGCCCTCAGGATGCATGATTGCCAAGGCTTGCTCCTTCCATGTTGTTAGTTGTGGGGGAGGAGGTGGGGTCCACCACCAGACCTCTGTACAGCGAGCTAGTGTCTTGCTGCTATGGAATGCACCTTCCCCTGTAGGTCGTTCCACCTCTTCCTGAAGTCATCTCTTGTTCTGGGGTGCTGTCCCACAGTGTTGACCCTGTCCACGATCCTCTGCCATAGCTCCATCTTCCTAGCAATGAATATCTGCTGCACCTGTGATCCAAATAGCTGTGGCTCTACCCAGATGATTTCCTCCACCATGACCCTTAGGTCCCCCTCAGAGAATCTGGGGTGTTGTTGTGGTGCCATGGGTGTAGTGTGAGTGGTGAGGGTGTGTAGGGTGATGTGTTGGGGTGTGTGATGTAAGGTGCGTGGGTGGTGTATAGGTGATGGTGGTTAGTGGCTCTGGTTGTGTGAGTGCTCTTGCTGTCTGTGAGAAAACAGGGCTGATTGCAGAGGCCCCCTAACTTGTTGCCCCCATTTTCCACTTTTTTCTGGTGTTTTCCTGACTCTGATGGTGCCCTGGGTACTGCTAACCAGTCCCAGGGCCTGTGCTCTGTGTAAAATGGATATGCAAATTAGGCTAATTATAATTGGGTAAGTTAACCTACCTATAGGTCCCTAGTATATGGTAGGGCATGTAGGTTTGGGGACCACAGCATAGGTAGTGCACCCATAGGTGCACTGCTGAGGTGCCCAGTGTCATTTTAAAGGCAGGCCTGCCTTGCTGGCTGCTTTTAAATTAAAGTTATATGCAAATTCGACTTTGGAATTAAAAGTAGTTCCAAAGTCTTAAACTACCTTATTTTTACATATAAGTCACCCCTAAGATGTGCCCTATGTGCCCCTAGGGCTGGGTGCCATGTAACTATAAGCAGGGACCTTATAAAAATAGTTTTATCAGCCCCTGGTGAGGTAAAAACAGCCAAATTTGTTTTTCCCTCATTGTAGTGAATAGCCTCCATAGGCTAGAATGGGGAGACTTTATTTTAATTCGTAAAGTCCCCTTAAATAATGGATATCAAGAGTTTGGTATCAAATTAATTGTTATAATAAATCCCACAACTTCCAGTTGTGGGATTTAATATAACTTGTTCAGGTAAAGAGTTTTAAACTTTACCTGAAAAGTTGCCAATTTCAGCCCTGCATTGTTTTAGCTGCTGTGCTGATTGGCCAGCCTCTAGCAGCCTGGCCAGGCTGCTTGATGAGGTGTGAAGTGGCCTGGCTTCACACAAAGGAATGTGCCTGTGGGAGGGAGTCTCCCCTCAGCAGATGGTGAGGCAGGAAGGGGGAGGGCTGCCAAACTGGTCTTCAAAGGCAGAGAAGGGCATTTGGAGCAACCAGCAACACCCCTACATCCTGCAACCCCAGACAACTAGGTGCCCCCTTGATTAGATTAGGAGAGGGGTGTGTTTATGATTTTTAGCCACACCAACGGGTGGGCTCAGCCAGATGTAACCTCCAGCCATGATGGATTTTTGGAGAATGTTGCCTCCTGGGATTGATTTTTGCCACACTTCCCAGGAAGTAGTCATCACAGGGGGAAGGACCCTGCACCTGATCGGAGAACCAGGACCCCCCTGCTTTTCACTCAGGAGCAAGGATAAAACTGGCAGACCTGCACCCATACCTCAGTTCCCTACCACATCCAACAAGGAATAACTACAGAAGAAGAAGGACTGCCCTGCTGGACACCTGGCCTGCACCTGGAACCTGCACTCAGAAGGACTGCACCAGCTGCACACCTGGGCTTCACCACAAGAAGGACTTTGCCTGGCTTCAACTGGTTCAAGGAGGGACTCCCTGTTTGCTACAGGTGAAAATTGCTAACCAGAGTCCCCTGCACCAACTCCTGAAGAAAGCGACCAGCTGACCACTGTCCAGTGGCCAAAAAGGAGTTTGCGCCAGGTGCATTCTGGGAGTTGTAGTCTGCACCCCCCAAGGACCATCTCCGAACTTCTGGACCCTTGGGGTGAGCTGTTGACCCCAAAAGAACCTTAAAAGGACATCTGGGAGAAGCCCCAGAAGTTTGGAGAAGTTTGGAGAACTTTCGTAAAAAAGCTCCATAGAGGGACCGACCTGCCGCAGCAACTCTAGCCGGCTTGCCTCAACCGCGACCCGGCCTGATTTGCTGGTTCGTCCTGGTAAAGAAAATCTCTGAAAAAGAGACGAAAGCCCATATTTATACTTTTTCAGCGCCGCATTTGCATCATTTTTGGACGCAAAAACGGCGCAAACTTGCAAAATACAATTGTATTTTGTATGTTTGCGCTGTTTTTGCGTCAAAAATTGGCGCAATGCAGCGCTCAAAAAGTATAAATATGGGCCTAAGTCCAAAGGTAAAAAGTTGACAGGGACCTCCCAGCAAGCGTATCCGAGGAGGGCTCCAGGGACATCGGATCAAGATCCAGGTTTACCCCGGTCGAAGGATTTTCACCTCGAAAAAACGACTAAGTCTGAAGGTAAAAATCTCCACCGAGGATTCCCACATCGCGTATCCGGAGAAGGGCTCCAGGAGGTCGGATAGGACTGGCAGGTTCATCCCGCTGAAGAAAATCTTCGAAAAAGAGACTAAGGCGGTCATTCTGAGCGCCAGCCGGCCCAGCGGGAAAGGCCCTGCAACATGGAAGCCGGCTCCGAATGGAGGCGGCGGTGTTGCAGGGGTGCGACGGGTGCAGTTGCACCCGTCGCGATTTTCACTGTCTGCTATGCAGACAGTGAAAATCATGCTGGGGCCCTGTTAGGGGGCCCCTGCACTGCCCATGCCAGTGGCATGGGCAGTGCAGGGGCCCCCAGGGGCCCCACGACACCCGTTCCCGCCATCCTGTTCCTGGCGGTAAAAACTGCCAGAAACAGGGTGGCGGGAAGGGGGTCGGAATCTCCATTGCGGCGCTGCTTGCAGCGCCGCCATGGAGATTCAGCCCAGACAGGGGAAATCCATCTGGAAACCGCCGGATCCCCTTTTCTGACCGCGGTCAGAATGGGCATGGAAGCACCGCCAGCCTGTTGGCGGTGCTTCCGTCATTCGCGGTGGGTCGGAATGACCCCCTAAGTGTGAAGGTAAACTTTTAACCGAGGCCTTCCGCGGCCTGTAGCCGAGCAGGGCTCCATCGCTGTCGGCCTTAAACTTTTACTTTGCCCCGGTTGAGGTGCAACCAGATGACCCGATTGCCTCTTTTTGTTTCTAGGCACTAAAAAACAATAATTCTTTAAAAATTCATATCTCCGGTTCCCCTTATCCGAATTTATTCGTTTTTGTGTCATTTTAAAGATAAAAATATAATCTATTTTTATTAATTGGTTTTGGATTTTTAAACTGTTTCCTGTGTTTTATTTAATTACTGTTTTGTGATATTTTAATGCTTTACACTCTGTCTCCTAAGTTAAGCCTTGACCCTCATTGCCAAGCTACCAAGGGTTGAGCTGGGTTTAATTTACAAAGACCTAACTGGACCTTAGTGGAGGTTAGTGGCCTATTGCTAGGTGTAGGTACCTACCTGCCCTTACCAATAACCCATTTTCCAACACTGTCTCTCTCTGCTGGCAACTATTTGTAGTCGCAAGGGGTTGTGGGTAGTGTTGGTGTTTGTTTTATAGTGGTGTGGGTGTGGTGTGTGTATGGGTGTCAGGTGTGTGTAGTTTGAATTGTCCAATGTGGCGTTGTTTTGCATGTGTGTGTGTATTTTGAGTACAGCGGGATGTACTGCCAATCATTTACTGCCATTGAATGTCCGCCGTGGTGATTCGTGGGTCATAATGTTGTGGGCGTAGTTCTGTTGGCGTAATGGTGTGGGTTTGGATAACACCAGTATATCACTGACCTTTTGGCTGGAGGATTTGTGTGTGTGGCTGAATAGTGTTGGATTGTTGTGTGTGTCATAATATGGTTAGCGGATATCCGCCGTGGCGGCGGTATGTTGGCAGCAGTCAGCATGACAGTAAGTGGAATTTACCACCAACGTCATAATGAGGGCCATAGTTCCTGGGCAGGGCTCATTTGCATGACATTTTGACAAAGTAGCACTATGCATGCATTGCGCCACTTTGTTGACACAATCCTGGGAAAAATGGTAGGATGGCGGTGCCTTAGTGTTTCTTACATGACACAGTGCCGGTGCACAGGTGGCCCTATGGACTCTGAAGTGGCCATCAGAAAGGCCACCTGGTTCACCATTGACCTCCGGACCTCCAAACAGGCCTGTCAAAAACTCGAGAGGAAGTGGCACCAGGAAGAGACACCAGACACCCACACAGCCCTCAAGAACACCATCCGCAAGCACCACCAGCTCATCCGGACCACCAAGAGATCCTCCTTCAAGGAACGTATCGACAACAACGCGCACAACAGCAAAGAGCTCTTCAACATTGTGAAGGAACTCTCTAACCCCAGCTCCAGCACCAACGACATCCCACCTTCGCAAGACCTCTGTGACTCCCTCGCCACCTTCTTTCACCGCAAGATCACAGACATCCACGACATCTTCAACAACAAGACCCCACCAGCAGCCACCAACACCTCCAACTCATCGCCCCCCCAACCACACCAACCTCCTGCTCTCCTGGACACACGTCAATGACGCTGACACCACCAAAGTAATGAACATCAATCATTCCGACTCTCCATCTGACCCCTGCCTGCACTACATCTACAACAGAGCGAGCTCCATCATCGCCCCCTAACTCCGTATGATCATCAATAGCTCCTTTCGAGACAGCCACCTTCCTGGAAAGCTGGAAGCACACCGAGATCAACGCCTTACTCAAGAAACCCAAGGTGGACCCTAAGGATCTCAGAAACTACTAGTACTTCTCCCTGGTTCCGTTCCCGGCAAAGGTTCTCAAGAAGATCATCAACAGGCAACTGACCCACCACCTGGAGGAAAACAACAGTCTGGATCTGTCCCAATCTGGCTTTCGCAGCAATCACAGCACTGAGACCACCCTCATCGCTGCCACCGATGACATCCGGACCCTCCTGGATAAGGGCGAAACCGCAGCCCTCATCCTCCTTGACACTGTCTGCCACCACACCCTGTGCACATGACTCCACGATCCACAACAAGGCCCTGGACTGGATCACCTCCTTCCTCTCCGACAGAACACAGAGAGTGCGCTTCCCTCCATTCCTATCTGAAGCCACCAAGACCATCTGCGGCGTACCACAGGGCTCCTCCCTCAGCCCGACACTCTTCAACATCTACATGGCACCGCTCGTCAAAATCATCCAATCTCACAACCTCAACATTGTCTCTTATGCCCACGACACCCAACTGATCCTCTCCCTCACCAAGGACCCCGCCACAGCCAAAACCAACCTCCGCGAAGGTATGAAGGCTGTCGCCAACTGGATGAAGAACAGTCAACTAAAACTAAACTCTGCTAAGACAGAGGTCCTCATCCTTGGGCCCACCCCCTCTGCTTGGGACACCTCCTGTTGGCCACCCACGCTGGAAGCCGCACCAACACCCACCAACCACGCCCGCAACCTGGATTTCATCCTTGACTCATCACTCTCCATGACCCAACAAGTCAACGGCGTTTCATCCTCCTGCTTCAACACCCTCCGCATGCTCCACAAAACTACAGGTGGATCCCTACCGAAACCAGAAGGATAGTTACCCAGGCCCTCGTCAGCAGCAGATTGGACTACGGCAACACTCTCTATGTTGGAATCATGGCGGCTCTCCAGAAAAGACTACAACTGATACAGAACGCCTCTGTGCGCCTCATCCTCAACATTCCCCACCACAGCCACATCACAGCCCACCTGAGAGACCTACACTGGCTCCACGTCAACAAAAGGATCACATTCAAACTCCTAACCCACACCCACAAAGCACTCCACAACGCCAGACCAGAATACCTCAATGATCGTCTCACCTTCTACACCCGAACCGTCAGCTCTGCTCCCCTCCGCCGACCTCGCCATCGCCACCATCCCACGCATCCACAGGACAACAACCGACAGCAGAACTTTCTCCTACCTTGCTGCCAAGACCTGGAACACCTTCCCCATCCACCTACGTCAGACCAAGGACCTACTGACCTTCAGGAGACTCCTCAAGACCTGGCTTTTTAAACAGTAGCATCTCCCCACCGCAAGTGCCTTGAGACCCCATTGGGTAAGTAGCACACTCTACAAATGCAATGATTGATTGATTGATTGAAATGCCTCAGTAATGGTTGTGCAGGACTCATTAAACATCTGACCTGCATTGGTTTCATTGTTGGACATGTGAAGTCTGGGCCTGAACTGGCTCTGAGACTCTTCATATCTTTTGCTTACAAATGGTTCACAAGTATTGCATGCTGCACTCCAACTTATCTGCTACTGTCATTCAAAAGCAATGACAATCAATAGTATGCCAATGAGAGACTTTCCAACAGTTGCGCCGATCTCGATCCCCAATTGATCGAGCAGATCCTGCTCCCTGGCCACCAGAACTGCCCAGCAATGGTTCAGCTGGTTGTCACCCTGGCCTGTGTTGTAGATGCACCTCAGGTGATGGAGCACCTTGCCCCACCACAGCCACCTAGCCTCTGTCTTGCAGCCGAGGATCACCCGGCCACCCATTTGCAGCATCATTGGCAGGTAGTGTGCGACAAGCCATATAAATCCTCCCTGCTCATCCGCAAACATCCTGGTCATCCTCCATTTGCCAGACATGTCCACAGGTGAATGGAGTTCACCCAAAAAATTATGATAAAAATCAAGGAAGCTTAAACCCACTAACCTAACCCAACTACCCCAACTAATTAACTACCCCAGACAGACCCCCCACAAAACAATTACAAAATACTAGAAAAAAACTACAGCTTCTTTGACAAAATCCACACAATAAATACAGGCCAAAGCACAAGGGACAACACAAAGTTGCAAACACACTCAACAATTGACCACCAGCACCAATGCCCAACCACACACAGTCACAAAGGAACACACTATACAGAGAAAGTGAAACTACAACCACTGTACCATGCTTGTAGACAGGATTTCCTGTTACATCATGTCCTGGGTGTGTGCATCACGTTTTTCAGTTATGCATTTTTTTATTTGACATATTAGGCCTATGCGTCATTTTATTAGACACATGATGCATGTGCATCATTTATATTGATGCATGATGGTAATGCAGTGATTCCATCTGATCCAGGCGTCAAAAAGCCTGTGGACGTCCGATTGAGTTTCTGGAGCTAGGTGTCTTTCTGGTGATAGGACTTGTGTTGTACAAGCGTGTGTGGGAAAAATAACGACGCATGGTGGTTATGCATCAATTTCACACAAGGGTGCATTAAGATGAGTTTGAACGTTGAATTCCCTCTAAAAGCACATGTGTCATTTTCTTCACGTTGGTGTATTTTTTTTACACATTTGTATAATATTTTTTGCCCCATTTCTTGTTTGCATGTTTTTTTGTATTGTCCTTGAGTATACCGTGATTCACCAAATATTTGACATAGGCTGTGCTGCAATGTGGTATATGGGGAATAGCCACATGTGGAAGTCTATGCAGCAATGTGGTAAGGGTGAGATTGGTCGGTTCCACCAATAAGTGTGTTCCGGAGTCGACTGCATGCAAACGCTCTCACGTTGTGCATATATATTTGCATGTGTACCTACAGTGTGTTCACATACATTCTGGCAATGTGTGCTTTATGTGTAGATATGTGTAGGTATCTGAATGTGTGGGTGTATTACATAGTAAACTCTGTGACAATAGTGTTTAGACATACCCATAATGGATGATGTGAGATAGCCTGACTCCAACACATGCTCAGGCATTTGTCACCCATTACAATTTGGGCTCAGAGTATGCAGTGTACTTGAACTGCTTTAACATCACATTTCCCCTGATAAGTTATGTGGCATTGTGTGTTGACTCTGTGGTTTGTTGTTGGATGTTCCGTCCTGTTGCTCAGGTACACATGTGCCATGTGGTTGCCCATCCATCTCAGTTGCTGGTGATGTCATGTACACCTGTGTTAGTAAAATGTGTTGTATGACAGGTGTGTGTAGAAATAAGTGTAAGTGCATTTTGGTAATACATTACGAAATTGGGGCCTGAAGGGTATGTTCAAGGTCACAATACAATCTTACAGCATGAGCAGATTTTTGAATTTGACTATTGCATATGCAGTCACATCACTGGCACCTATGTAATTTGTATGTGAAAAAACATGTGAAGATAATTTATGAATGTCACAGGTGTTTTGTCACCTATGCCTTTTTTGTACTGCTAGGTTGTTTTCCATCCTGAATCCTGACACATTACTATGCCAGGGCCATTATTGTTGAAAGTGTGCTGAAATATGTTGTATATGTGTGCATGCCTCCAAATGGACTCTCAGGTCTGTCTAGTTCATGTTTGTCATAACTGTCACATACTCTGCTGTTCCACGGGGTACCAGTTTTTCAGTGTGGCATAGATTGCAGGACTACTCTCCATCATCACTGTGTGGGTATGTATGGCAACAGAAACACATGTTTGATTGTGAAACTGCAGGTTTCTGGTGTTCATTTTGTTCCCGCCCCTGTGCAGCAACATCAGGCACCTGACTACGCCATATGTTGATGTAGTCATGACAGTGATCTGTGGTGTAACAAAGCTCGGATCTCAGCCATTAATAATTAGAACACAGCAGCCTATGCAGACTCCACAGTGGTTCTACACATGCACAAATGTGTTCATACAGACCAGGATGTACTGCTTTGCTCTGCAGCGCTTGATGTCAGGTCTTCCCCTCTCAGGTACAGTGCTCTGATGCTTGCACATGTAGGACATATCTCATTCATAGGACTCATTATATGTTTCCATGTGCAGCATGTGTAGGGGTGGTATGAGTGTAGTGATCTCATTGATCAACTAAAAGCATGGTATTTTGCAGCTACTGCTTTGTAAGCATCTTCTACAGCAAAACTGTGTGGTGATGTGGGGACAGAATCCAACATATGACTTGGGTAATGTTGGGATCTTGCCTCCTCCTACTACTGGCAACTTGTTAGTTCCCGTACATTAGTGGTATTTGTGAGATGTAATGAGTGCCACACAAACATATCGTAACTCATGGCACAGCACTTGTGTAGTCACCAGGTGATATGGTGTGTTTTAGTTGGAACTATTATTGGGTATCTCTGAGCTGTCCATCCACACCCTCCATGGAACATGGTCATGCAATTCTTTCAGCATCCCGCAATTTAGCTGACTCTTACCATGACTGAATGATGTAATGGTTAGAAATCATCTTAGGTCTGTATTCATCTCTTGGAACATCCTACCTACATGGCTTGATGTACTCTGACTCAATGTGATGTTGGATATCTGATCATATTGGGCATTGCAACACAGAGTAGCACACCCACTCCAGATTGTGCTTTTGGAGTCCAAAACATGTACTGGATACATTTTAACAGTTATCATGCAATTGTTCTGTATTGTGAGTGGGATTGTGTATAGTGTTGTGGTGTGTGATGTGTGATGTTGTCATACAGAGCATACTATGTACAGCTGCATACCCAGGCCATGCATTGTTGATGAAGAGCTAACTGTTGCCACCTAGGAAATGCAACCACACATCTGTCTTCGTATTTTGATATGTATTTTCTGGAGACATGTGTGAAGACAGCATATTTGTCTGACAAGTGTACATCTTTAGTACATAGTGTGTGTAACACACTCTGCGTACATTGCACCCAGAATATGCTTTGATCACACATTTTGAAATTAACTCAGCGCTTTTGCCAATAGTTGTTGTATTTGTATAGGGGACATCAGCCCTAATTGCATAAATTATCATCCAAACCAATGTGCATTCCACAGACATGTGTGTGTAACGAGTGAGGTCAAGTTTACCCTGTGTTTAGGTTGTGCCCCATGGCAGTGGCAGTACAGTAGCCCATGGATAGACTGGGCATGCTCGACTTCTTCCATTGATTACTATCCCTGGGAAAATCATGATGACCATAGATACTGATGAAGTCTCCCCCTCGTCACACATGTACCATGCAAACATTGCAACTATCACAATGAGTTGTGACAGTGTTCAGTTCCAACATTACTTAAGTTCAATTTTTTGACATCCCATACCTTATCAGTGGGCTCCATGCGTACATCCTATTAGTCTGTGATGTGGTTGGGTGTGATGGGCTATTGAATAGCAAGTTGGCAATGTGAATGCACAGAATATGTAGTGGTCCATGAATTGTGTCCTTTAGTTGTCACATACCAGTAGTAAGCCTGTAAGTGAAATGCGTGATGGAGGCAGTATGATCTCTTACATCACATATGATGTCACTACAATACTTGTCAGTTTAGTGTTTGTTACATGCACCCTGAAGTTAGAGTCCCATTCCTGTAGTATATGTAGTGGAGATTGAATAGATCAAGGCATAATTGGTGGAAAAATGAGAAGTGTTTACTTACAAAATTTACATGGTGATTTCTGTGGTTTTTATGTATAAACGTTGTTAACAATATGTTGTCTCCGGCGTACCCCACCAACTGTGTTGTGCTGTTCCCCCTCCAAATCGTCAGCACCATCCTCTTCCTCCTCCTCAGGCAGGACAACAATCAGGTCGGTACAATGGCATATTCATTTGCACACATATGTTGTGCAGGATGGCACATGTGAGGATTATTTTACACACAATGGGTGGGGCATAAAGGAGGATGCCTCCTGTCAGGTCCAGACACCTGAATCTGGAGTTGAGGATCCCAAATGTCCTTTCCACTACATTGCATGTCTGACGGTGTCCCTCATTGTAGGCACGCTCTGCTGCTGTGTTGGGGTTAGCAAATAGGGTCATTATCCACGGCTGTATGCCATAACCCTGATCCGCTGCAAAGGTTAGTGATGAAAGTTATCCTTAAAGCTTGCAACAGTTTTGTAAGTAGCATAGCAGTTGTTGATTGGAGTTGGTTGTGAATCAGGCGTATTTGTGGTATGGTGTGAGTTCCTGGCCTTGTGCTAAGATTTACTTGCACTGTGTTGCTGGACATGACAACCTTGGGTATTGGCTCAAGATCCTGGGACATATAGGTCCTCATTATGACATAGGCGGTAAATGCCGCCTACCGCCATTGCGACGGCCACCAAAAGACCGTCGCCGTGGATACCAGGATGGTGGAATTCCAGCTACGGTCATGCTGGTGGATGGCGGTAAGGTGATGCTGCTGCCAGCAGCAGCTCCACGCCAGTAGTCTGTCGCTGAACGTATCATAATCCATGATACAGCCTGGCAGTGTTCTGTTGGCAGACACTGCTGCTGGTGGAAGCGCCGCGTCCCGTCACCTGCAAGAGGATCCCCTTCAATCAGGTAAGTCGGGTGCTATGACAGGGGAGGGGGTGTGTTGTGTGTGTGTGTATGTTTCTGTGTGCGTGCATGCGGGTGTGGGGTGTTTGGAATGCATGTGTGCATGAATGGAGGTGAGTGTGCGTGTATGTTGTGTTGTGTGAATGCGTGTGTGCTTGTATGTATATCAGTGTGTGTGGATGTGTGTGTGCATGGATGTATGCATGCGTGGGTGAATGTAGGTATTCATGTGTGAATGCGTGTGTATTTCTGTGCGTGTAGGTGTGTGTATGTTGGGTGGGGGAGGGCACTGGGGAGGGGGAGACCCCTATCAGTGCCAGGGAAGGAATTCCCTGGCACTGATAGTGCCTACCACCATGGTTTTTGTGATGGCAAAAAAGCCATGGAAACCATGGCGCTGGGCGGGGTCATATTACCGTGGGCGGCATAGTGACGGCCACCGGGCTGGAGACTGTAGTCTCCAGCCCAGCGGTTGTTACCGCTGTGGCGGTAGGTGTGGTACCTTGGCAGTTTGGCTTTTGCCAAACCAAGAATGTCATAATATGGCGGTACTACTGCCACTATAACACCGACCGCCGGGGTCAAAATGACTCCCATAATTATGATTCCTAATTGATACTCAGTATGTATATACCATGTATTGTGTAGTGCATCTTTGTAGGCGTGTGCTATTACTAGAGGGGACATGACACATCCTTGCCCCACAATGGATCAGATGTAGAGACAACATAGTAGCCCTACAAAGACTGGATATCCCAGCCATTTTGCCATGTGGTGGTACAGATGCAGTGCAGCACTTAGGCCCACTTTAAAGGGTAAATGACAGAGCGCAACACAGCTCCTGAATTGGCAGCACCATGCTGCATAATTTTTACTATGCAGGAATGCACGTGTGTAACATGTTCCAATGCAACCCTTTGTTGTCCCCTGCGCCGGCGCCAAATATGCAGCTGTGCACAACCTCGTACCAAGGTGATTGGATGGCTGCCCTGTGGGGGAGGATAAATCGGTGCAGGAAGGGACACCTTCCTATACATAAACTATCTTCATGGACAATATGCTCTTTCTATGTGTGCAACAGTATGCAGCACGCATAAGTGGCACATTCCTATGAGGTCAAATCAAAGTATGTTTCCGTATTACAACCTGCAAATTACACACTGGGTGGTGTTTGATGTTGGCACTGCGTCAGGTTTTAGGAAAATCTGCATCCGGGGCAGCGTCATCATGCTATGTGTCCTGTCGTGACACACCTAAAACAACACATATTGCATGCCCCTTCCACTCAAAGTGCTGCATGGAAGAGGGCCCTATTTACAAGGTGGCATCAAGTCACAAAAGAGTGGTCAGCCCCCAAATTGTACATACAGTGCAGGGCATGACGATGGCATTAGGGTCTCTTACATATGGCCTGTAGTGATCTTGAGTGGCAGCTGATGTTTATGCCAGCCATCAGGTGTTCAAGGGTGTGTATCCCATTGTTTCAGGATGACCAACATAACTTCCCATATTTCTCCTATCTTCCAATACATAAATCAGCATTTATACTGTCAACACATGCACAGTGCAGGCTATGGGATGGGGCACAGCTACTTTACAAATCTGTCCCTTAGCACAGTGCATGTAAGGTCAATGATGTCCTCTATACTCCTACAGGGTTCCACTATGACATACATGATCTTTACTGTTTGACAGTGACTCTGCCCCATGGTGGGCCATTTATTGTCTACGGTACAGACATGATGGTGTTGGGGGTCAGTAAGTGGTGCATGTGAGGTGGCACTACAGTAGGTGTGGTGCCACTTCTCACAAATATGGCGCATGGTATGTAAGGGCTGTTAATTTGGTATTCCTATGTGTGTGACCCAATGCATTAGGAAAATGTATGTGCACACAGCAGGTAAGTCAGGTATGTCTAGATGAGATGTAATTGGTGTTAGCACCTGTTGTCTGGAATTTGATGTATGTTCTGCTAGAGACTTGCACAGCATGATTAAGTGGGGATGTGCATATGTGTGGGTTTCTTTACATGACCATGGTGTATGCCATTAACATTGCTGTGATATTCTTTGTTTTGTGTTATGTGTGTGTGAAGTGTATTTAGTAGCCAACTTATGGGTACTTGTAATAGTTTGTGGACATCTTCTGTTGGCAAAGGGTACATAGCTCCCCCTGTCCTTCATGTGGTGTGCCTGTCAAGTTGTGGGTGTGTTACGTACATGTGGGTGTGGGTGTTTGTGCTGTGCACTGATTGTGCTGTACTACAGCATGGTGCATATGTATTATTGCCTGCACATCTGTGTTACCCTGGCCATGTGTTTTTGGAGTGGTGTATGTCTTGTGTGTCCTAGAGGGTTGGTATGTTGTGAGTATATTGCTAGGTTTGTTGACTTACCCATGAGCAGGCCATTGCCATATTGGCCATCCTGGAAGTGTTTGTTGATCCTGCAGTGCCTGAATATGTAGGCATCATAGACACTACCAGGATACTTGACTACAATGTTCGTAAAAAGCCCACGGTGGTCCACTATAGCCTGCACATTTATGGAATGCGTATGCTTCCAGTTCCTGTATAATCGTTCTGTTGCTACAGGTGGGACAAGTCGGACATGGGTGCAGTACATTGAACCCCGCACATGTGGAAACCCAGCAATTTGTTAATAGCCTTGTTTTGTCTCCTGCTGCATTTGATGGGTATTGGGGAAGCAGATGTGGCGGGGTGGCAGGAAGATGATTGCATCTAATACTTTTGGCAGGAAGACTGAGAAAGACAGCTGTGACACACCAGTAACCAGTGCACCCATTGTCTGGAATGAGCCACTTGCCAGCATATGCAGGATAGCTAGCAGCTTTGTGACAGGTGGTACGTTATGTGGTGACTGCAGCCTGGCTGTGATCTCTGGCTCAATGTGGTGCAGCAGACGTAGCATGGCTTGCCAGTTCAGACGATAAGTCCTGATGAGGTCTTGTTCCCTGAGGCCAAGGAGGGTTGTCCTTTTCTGGACTATCCTCTCCTGCCTTCTGCATTGCCTTTGTGGGTGCTGTGGTGGTGCTTGTGGCTGCTGCAGTAGTGGTGGAGGGCGCTGTTGTGGTTGCTGTCCTCTGCGTTGTGTCCCAAGCTGGAGCAGTAGCACTTCCATCTTGTCCTGTGGGTTGCCAATGTTGCTTTTGTGAGTTTTGCCTTAAGTAGTGGTGTGTGGACCTCACTTTGATGCCTGGTCTGACCCAGCTGTTAAAATTTGATGCTAATCGGGGCTTATGTTTTTTTTTGCTTCACTTCTTAGTTATGCGTCGTTTGTGCGTCAGGGTTAAATATGGCGCTAGGGGGTTAACGTCGTTTTTTGGTCCGGAACGCCTACCTTTGATATCATTGTCGCAAATGGACGCAAGGTGTTTTGGCACACCCAGAAAACAAAGCTAACTCCAATATTTTGAAGCTAAATGGGTCTAGTGCCAAAATATAATAATGAAGTTACGTTTACTCCAAATTTGTGCAAAATGATGCCAATTCAGCGCAAACAGTGTATATATATGCCAAAAACTCTGGTCCAGAACATAAAAAAATACTCTATGCTTCTTTTGTTAAACATCTACAGGTCGCTCTATCTCAATTGGGTCCTGACTGAAACTGTGACTCTCAATAGCAGCAGTTGGTATGAACTGGAGCTGGACAAAAAGTAATCTAGGAGAGTCTGGACTTGAGTGTGATTGAAAGAATCAGAGCGTGATTTGACAACTTAAACAACTGTCAGAAGAAGGAAGTTATCAACTTCATGGAAATCAACAGGGGTAATGTGAGGAGGAGTCTAAGAGGGCTACTCCAATCTGTGGACTGGTGGTGAGAGGTGTGTCATTTAGTTGATTTGTGAAATGCAATGCTGCTGTGTGTTTCTGCTGGCTGGCTCAAACTTGAAACTATGCAGTTGGGAGGGGGACCTGTTGTAGGAAGCTGGAGGAGACAGACGTGTGATGGATGACATTAATGTCACCTTATGCAGTGCTGTAGGTTAAATGTTATGATGAGCATTACATTTGCAAGTTTAGTCATCCTGATACATGCTGCTGACACCTGTCTATGATAATTGCTGGATAGCTGCAAAGGTCTTTTCTCTTGCTCCGCCACCTCTAAGGCTTCTTGGTACACTACTCCTCATGAAGCTTACCTTCCATTCCATACGTCTTTATTCTACAATACCATGATGATAATAATTTCTGTTTTACAATCCACAGGCCTTTTCTTCTCCTACACCATAACACTCGCACTTACCTTATCGGACTGCTTTACACAGGCACCCAAGAAGATTGACGGGGCAATCCCAGAAGATTGCAGAGGCACCATCCAATATGGCAAAACAGACTAATATAATTTTTGCTTTCAATATTCTATTTTTTTAGAAATGGATGTGCGTTACCTTCACCCCCAAGATTAATTTTTTTATTATGTACTATTTTGCAAATGTAGCTGACCAAACATTTTTAGAAATGTACAACTTGGGTCTCACTGGGGCTGGCAGAATGTTCTGTGTCATACATATTCATGTTTTTCTTTTTCTCCTACAACATACTGCTAATCATTTCCCAGGCAAATATTGTGTTTGTGTTCTGTTTGAATTTATGTTACATCTTACCCAAAAAACCTTCCCCAACCATTCATCAAATTCCTAGCCCTCTTCCACCGGGCTGTTTGATTGATTGAGGTGTTACTTCATAATTTACACCATTGATTAATCTCAGACTTGGTGTGGCAGATGTGGTATAAGCAACCTCAAGTCAGTGTGCAGGATCTTCATTTCAGTTCACGTAGGTGGAGTGGGACCTTGCAGCCCTCACTTCATACATTCAGGTAAGATAATTATGGAGCATTGTTGTACCTTTACTTTAGGCAATATAATTGTCAATGGAAAATTGCTCCACCAAACTGCTTTGGGTCAAATTTTGAAGAATGCACTGCAGAGACTAGAAGAGCAGTGGGACACGTTTACCTAACTGAATAAATAATTCTTATCCACTATCAGCAGATTTGTAAAGCATGCTGCCCTAAAAGGAATTCACTGTCAGTAGATTTAAAAAAGGAGCTGAATAAAGACAGCAATGTGAAGTAAAACACCCTAAAAAAAGATTTTAGGAATAAAGAACAGTACATAACTATTTATTTTGTCCCTAATAAAAATAATAATAAATAAATACCCACACCGTCCACCAACAACTTTCCCACCCCTATCCCCAAACAATTGTCCCTATCCTCCAAAAATATGCTAAACAGAAATAATATGTTCCATTGTCCATGGCAAAACAAAAGTCTCACAAAAATCCATTCCAACCCTCTTCACCCACAACAAGTCCCACCCACCAAAATAAAAGGTTAAAAAGGGGCAAAGGAGGGCACTACCGGAGGGCCAGGAATCTCCTGAAGAGCCCCTTCATTCGTGCCTGATCGGCCTCTAGCTAAGCCAACCTCTGCAGGACGTGGCATTCGAAGACAGTCTCAGATGGAGGGGTGGCTGGGATGATGTGACAGTGGGTGGCTGCCTTGGCACTGATGCACATGTGTTGCTAACTGGGACCCTGAGTACCGGCAGCAGCGACTGCTGCTGCATCCTCCCTCTCTTGCTTGAGGATCACTAGCCGCTGGTACCCGGCCCGTATGGCCTCCAGCTTCATCCGCCACAACTGGGCTGCTATTTCCTGCCATGATGGTGGACCAGCAGGAATAGCTATATTGAGAAAGAAACAAGAGAAATGATAAACAATGCTCTGAGCAAAGCAGTGGTTTAAAATCATGTAGTTTAGTGGCACAGTAGCAGTACATTTGGTGGTCACCTCAGGCCATTCAATTATAAGGTGAAAAGTGTCACAGCCATAATATACATTAGGGAGTACAAGTATTCTTCTCTCTACTGTTGTGCTAAATTAATGGTGACATTACCAGCCCATCTGGCACCACAGTCATACTCATTACTATATTCATCTGGGGCAGCTGTACTAGAAAATTATTTTATTCTATTCTTACTTATGGACCACTTTACTTACTGTCCTCAGGCCCCCTACTTTTTTGCAAAAATATATACATTTTGCTTTGCGGTAAGCAAAGGAATCTTCTTTACATACTCAACTGCAGGGTAATGTAGAGTTGATTAGGATGGGTTGGTAGAGTACACACTTTACAGATCAAGCAATTCCTCATCATCATCATGTGCCTATGGGTTGGCTAGTGGTGGGACTCACTGTGGTTAGCAAATATTGAAAGGGAAAAATTAGAACAGAAGTAATTCCATTATGGAAACCATAATGATTTATATTTATCACTCCGCTTCAAAAATGTGGCACAACCAAAGATTGATTTTACCAAATTATTCTGAACTCTGGGACAAAACTTAAGACAGATTAAGGAAGTGGAATACTAGAAAGTGTCTGACACAGTGGGCACTAGGAGGAAACTGGGAAACACAACTTTTTTAGCATTGACATGCATTGAAAGGTGTTTGACACATGAACTTAAGCTGACAGATGCATATTGCACAGCCAACATTGCAGTGCAGATTCTGCCGAATTGAACCATGAAGCTGTTAGGTCACCATGGGTGGCACTGGTGAAAGGCCATAGCGAGGGAGGGAGGTGGTGGTTAATGGATGCTGAAATACATATTATTACCTGCCTTGCTTGAAAAATACCTAGAATCAAGGGAATATTCTGAAACACCTTCCAAACCTTTGCATCAAACCTTTGATAAAAACCATTCCAAGCAAGTAAGGTGGGTGAGCACAATGCCCCCATCTAGAAGAGCTCCCTTGTTTCTTCATTCCAAGCATTTCATTATTCATCATCATTACAAATGTCTTCTTCTAGTACTCTTAGGCATATGTTTATAGTTTTTTTAGCGCTGCATTTGCGTCTCTTTTTCGTGCAAATGCGGCGCAAACTTACAATATACAAATGTATTTTGTAAGTTTGCGCCACTTTCGCGTCAAATAATGACGCAAATGCGGCGATGAAAAAGTATAAATATGGGCCTTATTCTTTCTCACCCTTGGCTTTGATACACACCATTTCAGCTAAGCTTTACATTCTCTCATCCAGTCCTTCGCCATTTTCCAAACTTCAAACATGGCTCTATACTAACCTTTCGCCAACATACATTTAGCCAATAACAATCCATTCATCCTTTCACACATTCACCCATCCAAGAGACCTAACCCACACGAGGAGTCCGTCCACCGATCCAGGAAAATGAAGGCCCATATTTATACTTTTTGACGCACAACTGCGCCAACGCAGTTGTGCGTAAAAAATGTTAACGCCGGCTAACGCCATTCCAAAGCGCCATGCGGGCGCCTTATTTATTGGATGACGTTAGCCGGCGCCGCGGACTGGTGTGCGTCAAAAAAAATGACTCACACCAGGCAGCGCCGGCGTAGGGGAAAATGGAGCTTGGGCGTCAAAAAATGGGGCAAGTCAGGTCTGAGGCAAAATTTTGGCCTCAACCCGATTTGCGCCATTTTGTTTGATGCCCAACCCCCATTGAAATGACTCCTGTCTTAGCAAAGACAGGAGTCATGCCCCCTTGCCCAATGGCCATGCCCAGGGGACTTATGTCCCCTGGGCATGGTCATTGGGCATAGTGGCATGTAGGGGGGCACAAATCAGGCCCCCCTATGCCACAAAAAAATAAGAAAAAAAATACTTACTGAACTTACCTTTTCTTCCCTGGGATGGGTCCCTCCATCCTTGGGTGTCCTCCTGGGGTGGGCAAGGGTGGCAGGGGGTGTCCCTGGGGGCATGGGAGGGCACCTCTGGGCTCCTTCTGAGCCCACAGGTCCCTTAACACCTGCCCTGACCCAGGCGTTAAAAAAAGGCGCCCATCAGGCTGGGCGCCGTTTTTTAAGGCCTGCCCCCTCCTGTGCGTCAAAATGACGTCACAATATAAATATGGGGCACAGGCCTTAAAGTCATTTTTTGGAAGGGAACGCCTACCTTGCATATAATTAACGCAAGGCTGGTTCCCCCTTCTAAAAAATGACGCACATGGTGGAATTTTGACGCCCGCGGGGTCGGACGTCAAAGTTTAAATATGGGGCAGTGTTTGCGCTGAATGTGCGTCAAAAATTTTGACGCACATTCGGCGCAAACAGAGTATAAATATGCCCCGAAATCTTTTCACCCATACCCTTTCACCATACCTTCAACCACACATGCATCCTATCATCCTCCTTATCACCCACCTACATGATTATTATTATGCACCCTTTCTTTCACATCCACACACACATCCTTTCACTTCTATTACATTTTACCCATCCATTCTACTTCCATTCTTTTTTCAATTTTCCAAAACACAGAGTTCAAGTTCATTCATAAACTTTAGTCTGCTGAGTTGCAGATAGGAGAGCCCAATATTTACTTAACTACTGCTGCATCTGCAAAAGCAGGGTGTTGACGAGTGATTCAACAACACTAGTAAACCCTTATAGTGACTACATTTTTCTAATTGTCAATAAGGAATAAATAGGGCTTACTACCGCCCACCTCTTTAACCGCAGAGACTCCCCCATATCTGCTTCCACAGCCACATTAGTGCTGGCACTGCTGGCCCTTGCGCTTGTAGCCGGTATAGCTAGAAAAAAATATTATACAATTTAGATGCCACATATGACTCCCCCTATTGTTTTTTTCTAATAGCTAAATACAACTGAAAATACATAACTATATTTTGGGTACGGATTCTCTTCGATCAAAATATCAGGTGGGCATTTTGTTGTTTGGATATTTGTTAAAAGTAGGGGTGTGTGGGGAGCTCCGCTCATTTGGCAGAGCTAATGGAGTTTTTGGAACTGAGTTGTCCGAAAAACTCTGCTAGCCCTGCCGGCAGAGTGGAGCTCACCTGGGATGCTCTGCAGCCCAGTTATGGGCTGCACAGCACAATCGCAGACAATCTGCACTTGCGCTGTATGGCCCATAACTGGGCTGCAGCATGCACTGGAGCAGAGGAAGAAGGCAGCCACACTGAGCGGAGGACTCATCGGATAGGAGGACCCCCGGGGAAGCCCCAGGTAACTCTGGTTCTCTTTTTTGTCATTATTTGTGCACACTGGTGCACAAACAAGGACTGAACCAACAGCTCTTGCTGCCTACGGCCTTGGCCTGAATTCAGGTCAGGGCTGTAGGCAGTGAAAGCTGCCCTTTCAGGCCTCTTGTGCACCATTGTGCACAAACAGCGACAAAAAAGAGAAGAGGACTCACCTGGGGCAGTGCACACGGGGCAAGCGGGGTGCACAATAGGTCTGGCAGCTTTTGCTGCCTACAGCCCTGGACTGAATTCAGGCAGGTCCATAGGCAGCAAAAGAAAGGTGCTGTTTCAGACCTCTTGTGCACCGGCATGCCCTATGTGCACTGCACATGGGACAGGACAGTGCACAAGAGGCCCGAAACGGCAGCTTTCAGTCTATGGCCATCCTGAATGCACCTATCTCGGAAGCACTAGGCAAGGTCGGGCCTGGATGACCACACTGAAGCCCATATTTATACTTTTTTAGCGTAGCATTTGCGCCATTTTTTATGCAAAAACGGCGCAAACTTGCAAAATACAATTGGATTTTGTAAGTTTGCACCGTTTTTGCGTCAAAAAGTGTAGGAGGCTGGCCTGGCTGATAGTGGGTACCAAGGGGTACTTACACTCTGTACCAGGTCCAGTTATCCCTTATTAGTGTAGAAGAGGTGTTTCTAGCAGCTTAGGCTGATAGAAGGTAGCTATAGCAGAGCAGCTTAGGCTGAACTAGGAGACATGCAAAGCTCCTACTATACCACTGGTGTCATATGCACAATATCATAAGAAAACACAATACACCGATATACTAAAAATAAAGGTACTTTATTTTTATGACAATATGCCAAAAGTATCTCAGTGAGTACCCTCAGTATGAGGATGCCAAATATACACAAGATATAGGTACACAATACCAAAAATATGCAGTAGTAGCAAAAGGAAGTAATGCAAGCAATGTAAAGTTACAGTAGATTGCAATAGGAGCACATAGGTATAGGGGCAACACAAACCATATACTCCAAAAGTGGCATGCGAACCACGGATGGACCCCAAACCTATGTGAGCTTGTAGAGGGTCGCTGGTACTGTAAGAAAACAGTGAGGGTTAGAAAAATAGCCCACCCCAAGACCCTGAAAAGAGGGTGTAAAGTGCACATATATTCCCCAGAGAGCACAGAAGTCGTGATAGGGGAATTCTGCAGGGAAGACCAACACCAGCAATGCAACCAAAGTGGATTTCTGGATGAGAGTACCTGTGGAACAAGGGGACCAAGTCCAAGAGTCGCGACAAAGTCGAGATTGGGCAGACGCCCAGGAAATGCCAGCTGAGGGTGCAAAGAAGCTGCCACCGGATGGCAGAAGCTGTGGATTCTGCAAGAACGAAGAGGGCTAGAAACTTCCCCTTTGGAAGATGGATGTCCCACGTCCTGAAGAAGCTTGCAGAGGTCTTCCCACGCAGAAAGACCGCAAACAAGCCTTGCTAGCTGCAAGGGTCGCGGTTAGGGTTTTTGGATGCTGCTGTGGCCCAGGAGGGACCAGGATGTCGCCACTTGGATGAGGAGACAGAGGGGGTACCCAGCATGTCAGGGAGCCCTCACAGAAGCAGGCAGCACCCGCAGAAGTGCTGGAACAGGCACTACGAAGAGGAGTGAACCAGAGCTCACCCAAAGACACAAAAGGGAGTCCCACGATGCCGGAGGACAACTCAGGAGATTGTGCACTGCAGGTTAGAGTGTCGGGGACCCAGGCTTGGCGGTGCACAAAGGAAATCCTGGAAGAGTGCACAGGAGCCGGAGCAGCTGCAAATCACGCAGTACCCAGCAATGCAGTCTAGCGTGGGGAGGCAAGGACTTACCTCCACCAAACATGGACTGAAGAGTCACTGGACTGTGGGAGTCACATGGACAGAGTTGCTGAGTTCCATGGACCACGCTCGTTGTGCTGAGAGGGGACCCAGAGGACTGGTGATGCAGTCTTTTGTTGCCTGCGGTTGCAGGGGGAAGATTCCGTCGACCCACGGGAGATTTCTTAAGAGCTCCTAGTGCAGAGAGGAGGCAGGCTACCCCCAGAGCATGCACTACCAGGAAAACAGTTGAGAAGGCGGCAGGATCAGCGATACAAGGTTGCAGTAGTTGTCTTTGCTACTTTGTTGCAGTTTTGCAGGCGTCCTGAGCAGTCAGCGGTCGATCCTTTGGCAGAAGGTGAAGAGAGAGATGCAGAGGAACTCTGATGAGCGCTTGCATTCGGTATCTAAATAATTCCCCAAAGCAGAGACACTAAATAGCCAGAAAAGGAGGTTTGGCTACCTAGGAAGGAGGATAGGCTAGCAACACAGGTAAGAGCCTATCAGGAGGAGACTCTGACATCACCTGCTGGCACTGGCCACTCAGAGCAGTCCAGTTTGCCAGCAGCACCTCTGTTTCCAAGATGGCAGAGGTCTGGAGCACACTGGAGGAGCTCTGGGCACCTCCCCTGGGAGGTGCAGGTCAGGGGAGTGGTCACTCCCCTTTCCTTTGTCCAGTTTCGCGCCAGAGCAGGGCTGGGGGATCCCTGAACCGGTGTAGACTGGCTAATGCAGAGATGGGCACCATCTGTGCCCATCAAAGCATTTCCAGAGGCTGTGGGAGGCTACTCCTCCCCAGCCCTGACACCATTTTCCAAAGGGAGAGGGTGTAACACCCTCTTTCAGAGGAAGTCCTTTGTTCTGCCATCCTGGGCCAGGCCTGGCTGGACCCCAGGAGGGCAGAAGCCTGTCTGAGGGGTTGGCAGCAGCAGCAGCTGCAGTGAAACCCCGGGAAAGGCAGTTTGGCAGTACCAGGGTCTGTGCTACAGACAACTGGGATCATGGGATTGTGCCAACTATGCCAGGATGGCATAGAGGGGGCAATTCCATGATCATAGACATGTTACATGGCCATATTCGGAGTTACCATTGTGAAGCTACACATAGGTAGTGACCTATATGTAGTGCACGTGTGTAATGGTGTGCCCGCACTCACAAAGTCCGGGGAATTGGCCCTGAACAATGTGGGGGCACCTTGGCTAGTGCCAGGGTGCCCTCACACTAAGTAACTTAGCACTCAACCTTTACCAGGTAAAGGTTAGACATATAGGTGACTTATAAGTTACTTAAGTGCAGTGTAAAATGGCTGTGAGATAACGTGGACGTTATTTCACTCAGGCTGCAGTGGCAGGCCTGTGTAAGAATTGTCAGAGCTCCCTATGGGTGGCAAAAGAAATGCTGCAGCCCATAGGGATCTCCTGGAACCCCAATACCCTGGGTACCTCAGTACCATATACTAGGGAATTATAAGGGTGTTCCAGTATGCCAATGTGAATTGGTGAAATTGGTCACTAGCCTGTTAGTGACAATTTGGAAAGCAGAGAGAGCATAACCACTGAGGTTCTGGTTAGCAGAGCCTCAGTGAGACAGTTAGTCATCACACAGGGAACACATACAGGGCACACTTATGAGCACTGGGGCCCTGGCTGGCAGGGTCCCAGTGACACATACACTAAAACAACATATATACAGTGAAATATGGGGGTAACATGCCAGGCAAGATGGTACTTTCCTACAAAAAGCGGCGCAGATGCGGCACTAAAAAAGTATAAATATGGGCCTGAGTGTTTTTTTCAACTCTGCGGAATTCCGCTAAGCCGGACTCCGTTCACTATGCCGAGGCCTACGTTCTTACGAAACATGTGTAAAATACTTTACATGGACATGCAATCTTCAATATATGTGTCTCTCTGAGCCTTACCACCACTCCACACGACAAGATACATAAGGGGAGAGGGAAGCAGAAGAAGGGAGCTACAGACAGACTATCATATCCACACAGTTTGAAGTAAAGAAACTCGAAGTATAGAAAATAAGTAAATAGGATAATGCAGGGATAAGAAGATTTTATGAAACAGATAAATCAAAGAGGAGTCGGAAAAAATAGTAGACAGGCACAGTAAAATGTAGAAAATAATTCTAAGTGTGAAGTGGAAAAAGTTAGGGAAATAAATATTAAAATTAACAACAACAGGAGGACTTACTGGGGCCAGCAGACCTGTCTGTCCCGGCACTTGTGGAGGGGCCATCAGCTGCCTCGCTCGCCCCAACAGCCCTCCTCCTGCCCCTGGATTCTGGATGATGTAAGAAAAGAAATTAGAAAAGATTAGTAGTACTGTTAATAAATAATCTCTCCAAGAATATTACTTTTTTTTAAAAGAAAAAGCAAATGCAGTAGCATTTCTACATCAGAGGTTCAGGGGACCTGGATAAGATAATAATATCAGTATCAAGGAACATCCTCCTATTTCAAATTTCCTAACCCTATTCCTAATTTCCTGAACTACATTTTAGAATTACTAATAACTTGCAATGAATGATTTCTACAGTTCTCATCTCAATAACAATCTAAATGCATTAGATTGGATGCATGCAAAACTACTATACATCACTGGGAAATTTCTTGCCAATTAGCACTGTACGAGCTACTAAAAAGAAAGGCACAAAGAAGTGAGAGAACATGCAAAACCACTAATACTAATATTTTAACGATGACTATCATTGATAGGACACAGGACTCAGGCCTCAGGAGGCGTTTCTGCATTACTTCCTAATCAGCCCAAGCAAGCGCCAAAAAGAAGTACAATTAGGTAGCGTTGAGCATCTGTCTAGATGAAGATCACACAATATTATATTTCTAACATAAAGTCATCTTACCTGCATGTTACTGAGCAGCATGATTGTTATTTGGGAAGAAAAAGTATTAGCACAGAGCACAACTAATAATAATTAATTTTTACTCACCAAGCCCTGCAACCTCAATGCCTAACAGGTCGAGCAGGTCCCACTCCCGATCCAGGATGTGGGCCCACTGGTGAATCAGCTGTTTCTTGGTGCGCCGGAGTCCAGAGCTGAGGTGCACAGCCCGGAGCACCCTCTCCCAGCACCTTCTGGCAAACCATCTGGTGCTGTTTGCGTGAGAATTCCAATGTAAAATACAACTTCGCCTTGCCAATGAGGTTAAATGCCATGCGAATGGGTACTGCAAGAAACTCCACCTGCCAGCGGAACTTTGCGTAGCATGACAGAGTTTTTTTGTTTGCTCCACGTAGCGCTGCTACACAAACTCTGCCCTGGCCTAACTAAAACCCAAGAACCAGAGATTCAGAAGAGCCTTTAACACCATTTAAAATCCTCTTTACCACAATTCTACAGAAGCATGTATCTGTGAATGGGTTGGCTAACACTTTTATTTGAACTTCTGTGTCTAAACTTCATCAGATATATTATCTCTCCAAAATCTATATTAATGAAACAAGAACCCTAATATACAAAAATTGTACCACCCATTAAGGAGTAATCTTCAGGTACTACCTTATAAATATGCAGCTTTCCTAATAGATGCTATAGAAAAGTGGAAAGAAGCATTTCAAAGGCACTTCCAACTATTGTCCAGAACCCGTTCCAGTCACCTCTAGAGGACTGCACTCACAAGGACTGCAACTGCTGCACATTTTGGGCTACCCCAAAGAGGGCTTTGCATGGCTTCAAAAGGATTAAGGAGCAGACTCACTGAAAGCAACAGCAGCAAAGAGCTACGAAGAGTCACCTCTCACAGATGACCTGGATTTTTAAGGATTTACCGAGGTGCATTGTCGGAATTGTAATACCAACTCTTCAAGGAGCAACTCAGAGTTTCTTGAACTTTGGCTGGTGCTGTAGACCATTTACCACCCTAAAAGGACCCCTGGAAGAAGATCCATAAGTTTGGAATCATTTGGAGAATTTTTGTGAAAAGCTCCATACATTGACTTACCCATCGCTGAGAGTCAAACCGGTGACGTCGAACTGTGACTCGCCCTGAAATTCAGCTTTGCCCCACTTAAGCACCCAAGCTCTTCATTGTCAAATATGAGAACCAAGACCTTCAGGAATCACTGATGCCCCGTGCTGAAGTAAGTAGCCATTGCTGAACTTCAAACCCAACATGCTGAGAAGATGTACTTGACGTCGAGAGAAAATGCTTCTTTTTTATAAATTAGTGTTGGAGTTTTATTGTGTGTTGTCTTACCTATCAATCAATCAATCAATCAATAGATTTATAAAGCGCGCTATGTACCCGTTAGGGTTTCGAGGCGCTCGGGGGGGGGTGCTGCTGCTATCGTTCGAAGAGCCATGTCTTGAGGAGTCTCCTGAAGGTGAGGAGGTCCTGGGTCTGGCGTAGTGAGGTGGGGAGAGAGTTCCAGGTCTTGGCGGCGAGGTAGGAGAAGGATCTATTCACTGTTTTGTTGCTATTAAATGCTTTGCATGCCTGTCTCTTAAATTAAGCCTGACTGCTCATCAGACAAGCATTTATTGAAACTGTGACTGGACCTTATTTATGATTGCAGTGCTATTACTAGCTGTAGGTACCTAGATGCACCTGCTAATAAACCACTTTCCAACAATGGATATACTAGCTGTAAGTGGAGAGCCATATATGTGGGGATGATTAGCCTTTGGATTGTAATAGGTCTGGGCGTTCAGTAATAGAAATGTGCCGAGACTGCACTGGAGAGCTAAAGGCGATGAGCACAAATTGAGTAAGATGAAACTACTTGTACACCTTGAAGGGAAAAGCAAGAAACAAATCAAGCCCTTCAACAATTGTTAGGGCCCCACTTTGAGAATGTAGGTGTCATAACATAGAGAATTATGCATGGGTCATGAGGATTCTAGGTGTTGGGGTAAGCTCTGAACTTTTGTGGTTGAGGCCGGACTCACAGCAAGATTTTGGCAGAGAGAAGGAATTTGCAGAGGTTGTACCTTTAAGCCTTAGGTGCTCCAGCAGTAGCTGGTGCACAAACCTTGTGATAGTGACTATTGTGACTTTTGTATAATGGGTCATGTGATGATGCTTGGATCCCTGAAATAATGGTCCCACACTCTCTCCTCACTGTAGGAAAGTACCATCTTGCCCGGCATGTTACCCCCATATTTCACTGTATATATGTTGTTTTAGTGTATGTGTCACTGGGACTCTGCCAGCAAGGGCCCCAGTGCTCATAAGTGTGCTCTGTATGTGTTCCCTGTGTGATGACTTACTGTCTCACTGAGGCTCTGCTAACCGGAACCTCAGTGGTTATGCTTTCTCTGCTTTCCAAATTGTCACTAACAGGCTAGTGACCAATTTCACCAATTCACATTGGCATACTGGAACACCCTTATAATTCCCTAGTATATGGTACTGAGGAACCCAGGGTATTAGGGTTCCAGGAGATCCCTATGGGCTGCAGCATTTCTTTTGCCACCCATAGGGAGCTCTGACAATTCTTACACAGGCCTGCCACTGCAGCCTGAGTGAAATAACGTCCACGTTATTTCACAGCCATATATCACTGCACTTAAGTAACTTATAAGTCACCTGTATGTCTAACCTTCACCTGGTGAAGGTTGGGTGCTAAGTAAATTAGTGTGTGGGCACCCTGGCACTAGCCAAGGTGCCCCCACATCGTTCAGGGCAAATTCCCCGGACTTTGTGAGTGTGGGGACACCATTACACGTGTGCACTATACATAGGTCACTCCCTTTGGAAAAAGGTGTCAGGGCTGGGGAGGAGTAGCCTCCCCCCGCCTCTGGAAATGCTTTGATGGGCAAATATGGTGCCCATCTCTGCATAAGCCAGTCTACACCAGTTCAGGGATCCCCCAGCCCTACTCTGGTGCGAAACTGGACAAAGGAAAGGGGAGTGACCACTCCCCTGACCTGCACCTCCCAGGGGAGGTGCCCAGAGCTCCTCCAGCGTGCCCCAGACCTCTGCCATCTTGGATTCAGAGGTATGCTGGCACACTGGACTGCTCTGAGTGGCCAGGGCCAGCAGGTGACGTCAGAGACTCTTTCTGATAGGCTCTTACCTGTGTTACTAGCCTATCCTCCTTCCTAGGTAGCCAAACCTCCTTTTCTGGCTATTTAGTGTCTCTGCTTTGGGGAATTCTTCAGATACCGAATGCAAGAGCTCACCATAGTTCCTCTGCATCTCTCTCTTCACCTTCTGCCAAAGGATCGACCGCTGACTGCTCAGGACGCCTGCAAAACCGCAACAAAGTAGCAAAGACGACTACTGCAACCTTGTATCGCTGATCCTGCCGCCTTCTCGACTGTTTCCTGGTGGTGCATGCTCTGGGGGTAGCCTGCCTCCTTTCTGCACCAGGAGCTCTGAAGAAATCTCCAGTGGGACGACAGAATCCTCCCCCTGCAACCGCAGGCAACAAAAGACTGCATCACCGGTCCTCTGGGTCCCCTCTCAGCACGACGAGCGTGGTCCCTGGAACTCAGCAACTCTGTCCAAGTGACTCCCACAGTCCAGTGACTCTTCAGTCCAAGTTTGGTGGAGGTAAGTCCTTGCCTCCCCACGCTAGACTGCATTGCTGGGTACTGCGTGATTTACAGCTGCTCCGACTCCTGTGCACTCTTCCTGGATTTCCTTCATGCACAGCCAAGCCCGGGTCCCCGACACTCTAAACGGAAGTGCACAACCTCCTGAGTTGTCCTCCAGCGTTGTGGGACGCCCTTTTGTGCCTTCGGGTGGACTTCGGTTCACTCCTCTTCCAAGTGCCTGTTCCAGTACTTCTGCGGGTGCTGCCTGCTTCTGTGAGGGCTCCCTGACTTTCTGGGTGCCCCCTCTGTCTCCTCATCCAAGTGGCGACATCCTGGTCCCTCCTGGGCCACAGCAGCATCCAAAAACCCTAACCGCCACCCTTGCAGCTAGCAAGGCTTGTTTGCGGTCTTTCTGCGTGGGAAGACCTCTGCAAGCTTCTTCAGGACGTGGGACATCCATCCTCCAAAGGGGAAGTTTCTAGCCCTCTTCGTTCTTGCAGAATCCACAGCTTCTACCATCCGGTGGCAGCTTCTTTGCACCCTCAGCTGGCATTTCCTGGGCGTCTGCCCACTCTCGACATTGTCACGACTCTTGGACTTGGTCCCCTTGTTTCACAGGTACTCAGGTCCGGAAATCCACTTTGGTTGCTTTGCTGGTGTTGGTCTTCCTTGCAGAAACCCCCTATCACGACTTCTGTGCTCTCTGGGGGTTATAGGTGCACTTTACACCTACTTTTCAGGGTCTTGGGGTGGGCTATTTTTCTAACCCTCACTATCTTCTTACAGTCCCAGCGACCCTATACAAGCTCACATAGGTTTGGGGTCCATTCGTGGTTCGCATTCCACTTTTGGAGTATATGGTTTGTGTTGCCCCTATACCTATGTGCTCCTATTGCAATCTACTGTAACTTTACACTGCTTGCATTACTTCCTTTTGCAATTACTGCATAATTTGGGTATTGTGTACATATATCTTGTGTATATTTGGCATCCTCATACTGAGGGTACTCACTGAGATACTTTTTGCATATTGTCATAAAAATAAAGTACCTTTATTTTTAGTATACCTGTGTATTTTGTTTTCTTATGATATTGTGCATATGACACCAGTGGTATAGTAGTAGCTTTGCATGTCTCCTAGTTCAGCCTAAGCTGCTCTGCTATAGCTACCTTCTATCAGCCTAAACTGCTAGAAACACCTCTTCTACACTAATAAGGGATAACTGGACCTGGTACAGAGTGTAACTACCCCTTGGTACCCACTACAAGCCAGGCTAGCCTCCTACATTGGTTGTGCAGCGGTGGGATAAGTTCTTGCAACTACTTACCACTTTGTCATTGTGTACTTTTCATAAGAGAATAATATACAAAACAAGTTCAGTGTATGTACACCTAACCAAAAAGTTTTACTTTTCTTCTCTTACACTATCTGCTAAGTGCGGAAAAGTACTCTTAAACTTTCAAAAAGTTTCAAAAAGTTGAAAAAGTTTTTTTCCTGTTCTTTAAAAAGTCCTAAAACGTTTTCTCTCTTTTATCTTTCCCTAAACCTTTTTCTATCATGTCTGATGTAGGAACTCCTCTTAATTTGGTCAGTACAGCTTATGACCACATTAACTTTAAGGGCCTAAAGAGTCTCTGCATTGATAGAGGTTTAGTGGTAAGAAAGAACCCCTCTAGAGAATTATTGTCTAACATGCTTATTGAAAATGATAAGGCCTTAGCTGGCAGTTCAATTGAGAAGTTAGGAGATAGCTCACACTCTGACTCAGGGGAACCCCCAGTAAAAGTGTTAGAGGGTGCCCTTCTTAATCTGCCCCTTAGCAGACCACCTAGCAATGCTGGTAGTAATAGAAGCTCCCATCACAGTAGGGATGTTTTTGTTCCTGCAGGCCAGGTTGCTAGGGTGCCAACTGCTAGGGACAGGTCTCCCTTTGTTCATTCTCATCATTCTTCTGTGTCAAAACATTCCCAACCCACCCACCCTGATGACAGGATGTTAGAAAGGGAACTCAATAAGTTGAGAGTGGAAGAGTCTAGACTGAAGCTTAAACAGCAACAGCTGGCTCTAGACAGGGAATCCCTAGACTTAGAAAAAGAAAGACAGAGGTTGGGGTTTGGACCCCATGGTGGGAGCAGCAGTATTCCAGATAGCAATCCTGTGAGAGAACATGATTCTAGGAATCTGCATAAGATAGTTCCCCCTTACAAGGAGGGGGATGACATTAACAAGTGGTTTGCTACACTTGAGAGGGCCTGTATGGTACAGGGAGTCCCTCAAAGGCAATGGGCTGCTGTCCTATAGCTATCTTTCAGTGGAAAGGGTAAGGATAGGCTCCTTACTGTGAAGGAAAGTGATGCTAATAATTTTACAGTTTTGAAGAATGCACTCTTAGATGGATCTGGCTTAACCACTGAACAATACAGGATTAAGTTCAGAGAAATCAGAAAAGAGTCCTCACAAGACTGGGTAGACTTTGTTGACTATTCAGTGAAGGCCTTGGAGGGGTGGTTACATGGCAGTAAAGTTTCTGACTATGAAAGCCTGTGCAATCTAATCTTGAGAGAGCATATTCTGAATAACTGTGTGTCTTATTTGTTACACCAATATCTAGTGGATTCAGATCTGACCTCTCCCCAAGAATTGGGAAAGAAGGCAGACAAATGGGTCAGAACAAGAGTGAACAGAAAAGTTCATACAGGGGGTGACAAGGATGGCAAGAAGAAGGATGGTAAGTCTTCAGACAAGGGTGGGGGCAAATCTAAAAATGGGTCTTCATCAGGCCCACAAAAACACTCTGGTGGGGGTGGTGGGTCCAAATCCTCTTATAATCAAGTAAAGAAACCATGGTGCTATTTATGTAAAGTAAAAGGCCATTGGACAACTGATGCCAGCTGTCCAAAGAAAAGCACCAAGCCTCCCACTACCACAACCCCTACTGCAACCTCTAGTGCCCCTAGTAATAGCAGTGGTAGTGGGAGCAAACCTACTAATAGCCAATCCAAGGGAGTAGCTGGGCTCACTTTTGGTAATTTAGTTGGGGTTGGTCTTGTTAGGGAGACCACAGAGGCTGTGCTAGTCTCTGAAGGTGCCATTGATTTGGCCACCTTGGTTGCTTGTCCCCTTAATATGGATAAGTACAAGCAACTTCCCCTAATCAATGGTGTTGAGGTTCAGGCCTACAGGGACACAGGTGCCAGTGTTACCATGGTAATAGAGAAACTGGTACACCCTGAACAACACCTACTTGGTCACCAGTACCAAGTGACAGACGCTCATAACAACACTCTTAGCCACCCCATGGCTGTTGTGAATCTCAACTGGGGGGGAGGGTTACTGGTCCAAGAAAGTTGTGGTTGCTTCAGATTTACCTGTAGACTGTCTACTAGGAAATGATTTAGAGACATCAGCTTGGGCAGAAGTGGAGTTGGAGGTTCATGCAGCAATGCTGGGCATTCCTGGGCATATTTTTGCTTTGACAAGGGCTCAGGCCAAAAAGCAAAAAAGGACAGGGTGACTTGGATCCTGGAACAATGGACCAAGTGCTCCCTAAAGCTAGGGTTAGTAAGGGTAAATCCCTACCCACTATCCCTCCCTCTACAGATAATTCTACTTCTGAGGAAGAAGAATTTCCCCCCTGTGCAGAACCTTCACCAGAGGAGCTGGCAGCAGACACTGCTGAGCTTTTGGGTGGAGGGGGGCCTGCCAGGGAGGAGCTGAGAGTGGCACAGCAATCATGTCCCACATTAGAGGGTCTAAGACAGCAAGCTGTCAAACAGCAAAATGGGGATGTCGGTGACTCACATAGAGTTTACTGGGAGGACAACCTCTTGTACACAGAGGCAATGGACCCAAAATCTGGAGCAGCCAGGAGATTGGTCATTCCCCTGCAGTACAGAGAGTTCCTCCTAACTCTGGCACACGACATTCCCTTGGCTGGACATTTGGGTCAGATAAAAACATGGGAAAGGCTTCTCCCCCTGTTTCACTGGCCTAGGATGTCAGAGGACACAAAAGACTTTTGCAAGTCCTGTGTGACCTGCCAAGCCAGTGGCAACACTGGTGGCACTCCAAAGGCTCCCCTTATTCCACTGCCTGTGGTTGAGGTTCCCTTTGAAAGGGTAGGGGTTGACATAGTTGGCCCCCTTGACCCTCCTACTGCTTCAGGCAATAGGTTTATCTTGGTGGTAGTGGACCATGCCACAAGATATCCTGCAGCTATTCCTCTAAGGACCACTACAGCACCTGCAGTGGTAAAAGCCCTCCTGGGAATCTTTTCCAGGGTGGGTTTCCCAAAAGAGGTTGTATCAGACAGGGGTAGCAACTTTATGTCTGCATACTTGAAGGCCATGTGGAAGGAATGTGGTGTAACATACAAATCCACCACACCTTATCATCCACAAACAAATGGACTGGTAGAGAGGTTTAATAAAACTCTCAAAGGAATGATAATGGGACTCCCTGAAAAACTCAGGAGGAGATGGGATGTCCTGTTACCTTGCCTCCTTTTTGCTTACAGGGAGGCACCCCAGAAAGGAGTGGGCTTCAGCCCCTTTGAACTCCTATTTGGACACCCTGTAAGAGGTCCTCTAACACTTGTAAAGGAGGGTTGGGAACAACCTTTAAAAGCTCCTAAACAAGACATAGTGGACTATGTACTCGGCCTAAGATCCAGAATGGCTGAGTACATGAAAAAGGCCAGTAAAAACCTTCAGGCCAGCCAAGAGCTCCAAAAGCAATGGCATGACCAGAAGGCTGTTCTGATTCAGTACCAACCAGGACAGAAGGTGTGGGTATTGGAGCCTGTGGCCCCAAGAGCACTCCAAGGCAAATGGAGTGGACGCCACATCATTGTTGAAAAGAAGGGAGCGGTCACCTATTTAGTTGACCTGGGCACTACCAGGAGTCCCCTTGGGGTGCTCCATGTCAATCACCTTAAACCCTACTATGACAGGCATGATCTCACCCTGCTCATGGCAACAGATGAGGGACAGGAAGAAGAGAGTGACCCTCTCCCTGATCTCTTCACTTCCACAAAGCAGAATGCTCTAGTGGAAGGTGTAGTTTTGGCAGACTGTCTTACTGCTGAGCAAAAAGACAACTGTATAAATCTCCTGAGTCCTTTTTCTGAACTCTTTTCTACTGTGCCAGGCACCACTTCTTGGTGTGAGCACACTATAGATACTGGATACAGCATGCCTGTCAAAAGTAAGATCTATAGGCAGCCTGACCATGTCAGTAACTGCATAAAACAATAGGTTCAGAAAATGCTTGAACTAGGAGAGGTTGAACACTCTGAAAGCCCATGGGCCTCTCCTGTGGTGCTTGTACCAAAGCCTCACTCAAAAGATGGAAAAAGAGAGATGAGGTTTTGTGTAGATTACAGAGGTCTCAACCAGGTAACTAAAACTGATGTTCACCCTATAACCACGGCAGATGAGCTCATGGATATACTGGCATCTGCCAAGTGTCTAAGCACCTTTGATTTGACTGCAGGGTATTGGCAGATCAAGTTATCAGAGGATGCAAAAGAAAAAACTGCATTTTCGACTATTGGGGGGCACTACCAATTCACAGTAATGCCCTTTGGTTTGAAAAATGCACCTGCCACTTTTCAGAGGTTGGTGAATACAGTCATGCAAGGGTTGGAGGCTTTTAGTGCAGCATATCTAGATAAAATAGCTGTCTTTAGCCCCACCTGGGATGATCACCTGGTCCACCTATGGAAAGTTTTGGAGGCCCTGCAGAAGGCAGGCCTCACTATCAAGGCTTCAAAGTGCCAGATAGGGCAGGGGAAAGTGGTTTATCTGGGACACCTGGTAGGTGGAGAACAGATTGCACCACTTCAGGGGAAAATCCAAACTATCATAGATTGGGTTCCCCCTACAACTCAGACCCAGGTGAGAGCCTTCTTAGGCCTCACTGGGTATTACAGGAGGTTCATTAAGAACTATGGCTCCATTGCAGCCCCACTTAATGACATCACCTCCAAGAAAATGCCTAAAAAGGTATTGTGGACAGCTAGCTGTCAGAAAGCTTTTGAGGAGCTGAAGCAGGCCATGTCCTAAAAAGCCCATGTTACTCCAAGAAATTAATTGTTCAAACTGATGCATCTGAATTAGGGGTAGGGGCAGTCTTATCACAACTCAATTCTGAGGGCCAGGATCAACCTGTTGCTTTTATCAGCCGGAGGTTGACCCCTAGAGAAAAGCGTTGGTCTGCCATGGAGAGGGAGGCCTTTGCTGTGGTCTGGGCACTGAAGAAGTTGAGGCCATACCTGTTTGGCACTCACTTCATTGTTCAGACAGACCACAAACCTCTACTTTGGCTAAAACAAATGAAAGGTGAAAACCCTAAATTGTTGAGGTGGTCCATATCGCTACAGGGAATGGACTATACAGTGGAACATAGACCTGGGAGTACCCACTCCAATGCAGATGGACTCTCCAGATATTCCCACTTAGACAATGAAGACTCATCAGGTCATGGCTAGTCTTATTGTCCTTCGTTTGGGGGGGGTTGTGTAGGAAAGTACCATCTTGCCTGGCATGTTACCCCCATATTTCACTGTATATATGTTGTTTTAGTGTATGTGTCACTGGGAACCTGCCAGCCAGGGCCCCAGTGCCCATAAGTGTGCCCTGTATGTGTTCCCTGTGTGATGACTAACTGTTTCACTGAGGCTCTGCTAACCAGAACCTCAGTGGTTATGCTCTCTCTGCTTTCCAAATTGTCACTAACAGGCTAGTGACCAATTTCACCAATTCACTTTGGCATACTGGAACACCCTTATAATTCCCTAGTATATGGTACTGAGGTACCCAGGGTATTGGGGTTCCAGGAGATCCCTATGGGCTGCAGCATTTCTTTTGCCACCCATAGGGAGCTCTGACAAATCTTACACAGGCCTGCCACTGCAGCCTGAGTGAAGTAACGTCCACGTTATTTCACAGCCATTTACCACTGCACTTAAGTAACTTATAAGTCACCTATATGTCTAAGCTTCACCTGGTGAAGGTTGGGTGCTAAGTAAATTAGTGTGTGGGCTCCCTGGCACTAGCCAAGGTGCCCCCACATCGTTCAGGGCAAATTCCCCAGACTTTGTGAGTGCGGGGACACCATTACACGCGTGCACTATACATAGGTCACTACCTATATATAGCGTCACAATGGTAACTCCGAACATGGCCATGTAACATGTCTAAGATCATGGAATTGTCACCCCAACAAATTCCATGATCCCCCGAGTCTCTAGCACAGACCCGGGTACTGCCAAACTACCTTTCCCGGGGTTTCACTGCAGCTGCTGCTGCTGCCAACCCCTCAGACAGGTTTCTGCCCTCCTGGGGTCCAGCCAGGCCTGGCCCAGGAAGGCAGAACAAAGGACTTCCTCAGAGAGAGGGTGTTACACCCTCTCCCTTTGGAAAAAGGTGTCAGGGCTGGGGAGGAGTAGCCTCTCCCAGCCTCTGGAAATGCTTTGATGGGCACATATGGTGCCCATCTCTGCATAAGCCAGTCTACACCGGTTCAGGGATCCCCCAGCCCTGCTCTGGCGCGAAACTGGACAAAGGAAAGGGGAGTGACCACTCCCCTGACCTGCACCTCCGAGGGGAGGCGCCCAGAGATCCTCCAGCGTGCCCCAGACCTCTGCCATTTTGGATTCAGAGGTGTGCTGGCACACTGGACTGTTCTGAGTGGCCAGTGCCAGCAGGTGACGACAGAGACTCTTTCTGATAGGCTCTTACCCTTGTTATTAGCCTATCCTCCTTCCTAGGTAGCCAAACCTCCTTTTCTGGCTATTTAGGGTCTCTGCTTTGGGGAATTCTTCAGATACCGAATGCAAGAGCTCACCAGAGTTCCTCTGGAGCTCTCTCTTCACCTTCTGCCAAAGGATCGACCGCTGACTGCTCAGGACGCCTGCAAAACCGCGACAAAGTAGCAAAGACGACTACTGCAACCTTGTATCGCTGATCCTGCCGCCTTCTCGACTGTTTCCTGGTGGTGCATGCTCTGGGGGTAGCCTGCCTCCTTTCTGCACCAGGAGCTCTGAAGAAATCTCCTGTGGGACGACGGAATCCTCCCCCTGCAACCGCAGGCAACAAAAGACTGCATCACCGGTCCTCTGGGTCCCCTCTCAGCATGATGAGTGTGGTCCCTGGAACTCTGCAACTCTGTCCAAGTGACTCACACAGTCCAGTGACTCTTCAGTCCAAGTTTGGTGGATGTAAGTCCTTGCCTCCCCACGCTAGACTGCATTGCTGGGTACCGTGTGATTTGCAGCTGCTCCAGCTCCTGTGCACTCTGCCAGGATTTCCTTCGTGCACAGCCAAGCCTGGGTCCCCGACACTCTAACCTGCAGTGCACAACCTCCTGAGTTGTCCTCCGGCGTGTGGGACTCCCTTTTGTGTCTTCGGGTGGACTCCAGTTCACTCCTCTTCCAAGTGCCTGTTCTGGTACTTCTGCGGGTGCTGCCTGCTTCTGTGAGGGCTCCCTGACTTGCTGGGCACCCCCTCTGTCTCCTCATCCAAGTGGCGACATCCTGGTCCCTCCTGAGCCACAGCAGCATCCAAAAACCTTAACCGCAACACTTGCAGCTAGCAAGGCTTGTTTGCGGTCTTTCTGCGTGGGAACACCTCTGCATGCTTCTTCACGACGTGGGACATCCATCCTCCAAAGGGGAAGTTTCTAGCCCTCTTCGTTCTTGCAGAATCCACAGCTTCTACCATCCGGTGGCAGCTTCTTTGCACCCTCAGCTGGCATTTCCTGGGCATCTGCCCACTCTCGACCTTGTTGCGACACTTGGTCTTGGTCCCCTTGTTTCACCGGTACTCAGGTCCGGAAATCCACTTTGGTTGCTTTGCTGGTGTTGGTCTTCCTTGCAGAAACCCCCTATCACGACTTCTGTGCTCTTTGGGGGTTATAGGTGCACTTTACACCAACTTTTCAGGGTCTTGGGGTGGGCTATTTTTTTAACCCTCACTGTTTTCTTACAGTCCCAGCGACCCTCTACAAGCTCACATAGGTTTGGGGTCCATTCGTGGTTCGCATGCCACTTTTGGAGTATATGGTTTGTGTTGCCCCTATACCTATGTGCTCCTATTGCAATCTACTGTAACTTTACACTGCTTGCATTACTTCCTTTTGCAATTACTGCATAATTTTGGTATTGTGTACATATATCTTGTGTATATTTGGCATCCTCATACTGAGGGTACTCACTGAGATACTTTTGGCATATTGTCATAAAAATAAAGTACCTTTATTTTTAGTATACCTGTGTATTGTGTTTTCTTATGATATTGTGCATATGACACCAGAGGTATAGTAGGAGCTTTGCATGTCTCCTAGTTCAGCCTAAGCTGCTCTGCTATAGCTACCTTCTATCAGCCTAAGCTGCTAGAAACACCTCTTCTACACTAATAAGGGATATCTGGACCTGGTACAGAGTGTAAGTACCCCTTGGTACCCACTACAAGCCAGGCCAGCCTCCTACACTCACCCCCAAAAATACCATTATAATTGTATTTATATAGCACTTACTGCCCCTAATGAGGCATTGAAACAGTTTTTGGTAAGTAGTATGCTACTCCGGAACCCAAAAGGATTAGTGGTGAAATGGCATAGGAAAATATGAGTAGAGTATTAGTATTGGTATTGGGGGTATGAGTAAATTTGGGCAGAGAACATGTGAGTCTGTTACTTGGATTGAATAGAATAATGGAGGGATAAAATAGGGAAGAATCCAGAAGTGTTAATTGGGAGATCGTAGTAGTAACATGAGATTTAGTATGAGTAAAGGAGAGTTGGAGGATGGAAGAGTCTGTAGAAAGGTTTTGGGGAGATCAAACTAGTAAAATAGAGTTTGGGGTGAGTCAAAAGGGAAATAAATGAGGGGTGATTTAGTAGGGTTTTTTGGGAGATAGTAGCAGTAAACTGAAGTTTGGGGTGAGCCTGAAGGGGTAGCAGAGGAATGAGTCTATGAGGGTTATTTTGGAGATCATATTAGCAGAATGGGTTTGGGATGAGTCGGAGGGTGTAGATAGAGGATAGATTGATAGAGGTATAGGGTGATGGTGAAACAGAGTAAAGCTTTCAAGAGAGTATTTTATTCCTCTTGTACAGTAGGGCTAACATAATAAACATATAGATTCATGATTACAAAGCAAGGGAATAAATGTGTAAGGAATATAATATATTGAGATTTAAAGATGTATAATATAAACACAAACTTTCAAGACTTTCAGCATTTGAAGTTAATTTATATGTGTTCTTTTATTACATTATTTTATCCTTCGTCAATATTTCAATAGTGAAATACACGTAGATAATTAGTTCATATAATATTTGCCTATTGTGGTAGAAAAAATAAAAACAGAGACTCATAAGAATCTAATCAAACAACTCATATAGAAACCATGCAATGACTTATGAATATGTCAAGTCTAGAATAATATACACACATATATTTGCATATGTACATACACATATACATATACATACACTTACCCATACATATGCAGACATATATATATATTTGTATGTACATTCAGAAAAGGCAAAAAACAAACCCCTAACATGAGTGTGTAAAGACTGTTTAATCTGTTGTCTGTGGATCAAATTGTGTCTGGGAGAGCGTTTAGCACTTGTTCTTCTGGTGTGGTAAGAGAGGGGATTTGAAGAGCACAAAAAGCATTTTATTGGCTTCTCAATTGGCCTTAACTGCAGGGCTGAACAGGAACTGTAAAGTGTGTATTGGGCCAGTGTGCATGCAAGACGTTTGTGAGCTGAACAGCTGTAGTTTCCTCCCGCCTCTGTACACCATTTTCTGGTTACGTGATTGGGCCAGAGTCACCGAAGCAGGCCTTCTTCCTCCTCTCAAGCTTTGCATAGCCCCTGATGTTTGGGGGACGAACCCTAAGGTAGGCACCGCCATTCTGTATCCTCCAGTTTCTGTGAGCCCAAGCAGCAAGGCCATAAGAAGGGTGGTAAGAGCAGGTACTTTCTCCTGTGCAATTTCACTCTAAATTGGCTGTTTTGGTGTATGCATGACAGGTTACATTTCTTTCCTTGTTTTACCTACACTGCACGAAGTTTACTAAAGGCCAAGCCCATCACCTTAAAAAATCCAATTGGATAAGTCAAATATTAGACCCCTTAACCCCAACCTGAGTGTGTAGAGACTGCATATTCTGTTTCTTTGGTTTAAAATGTATATGGGAGTGTAGTTAGCACTCATTTTTACGATGGTAAGATAATGCTTTTTAAGTGTGTGAAGTTTAAATATGATCACAAAACCAAAAATGCCAATGAGGAGAAGGATACAAGGCCAAAAGCTGCAACACGTTTGAGTGGGGCTACCCATTTCATGCTGTCTTTTCCTAAAAATGTGCAATGGATTGCAAAGTACAAATCGTGGGCCAAAAATATTCACAGGTCACAATGTGGCTTTAATAAACTCTGACTTTGGATGTTGTGGCAACAAAGCCTATAATTTTCTGAACGATAAGCTGTGTGGCATTCAATCCATTAATAAAACAGGCTCTAGATTGTAAAGCTAAAGTAGTGAGAGTGACCACAGTAGTGAGCCTGACTTACCCCTGACAAAGCCAAAACAATTAGGAAAACAGTTTTTTGTGTGAAATATCTATCTTACCCTTTGCAGTTTTGCCTTAAAAACAGGGGAAACATTCAAAGAAAACTGCATGTATTATGTGTGCAACAACTACAATCATTTCAATTAGGAAATGCATCAATTAAACTTTCCAAGCCCATTTAATTAAAAAGAGAAAAATTTAAAAAGTAAAATGAGTCTGTGGTTTGAAGATGACTGGTACTTAGTCTTACTCTACTAGCTACCTACTGTGTAATGTGGTAAGACTAAAGTTTGCACTTCACCCAAATCAAAATATTTAGATGACCACTGTCTAAGCACCCTTTGACACCAACCAGCAATGGAACGCTTCAAGGAAGAGTTGGTGTATCAAGTTTTAGTTTCTGACTTAGTGCCTGATTTAGATGTTGGCATAACGGGCTTGCCATTGACTTTTCAACTGTAAATCTTCCCACCCCTGTGACGGTCCACGCACCGTATTTAGATGTTGTTGGTCCCACAGGCAAAAGACTGCATTCGAACTGCAGTCTCTGCCAAGAAACTTCAGCCTCATTAACAGCAGGAAAGGGAAAGGGGGATTCCAGCAGGACTGCAGCCAGCTTTCAAACCATGCAGATTGAGATGTGCCTTAACACTAAGGAAAAAGTGGCGGTCCGACTGCCACTCCTTAATTGGAGGAATGGGGGAAAGCGGATGAAAACTCACCTTTTTACCACTTCCCCCCATCTTCTACTGGCCATGACTAGACAGCACCTGCCCTAGCTGCTGCCACTCACCCACAGAGAAAATGCACCCCCCCACCATTGACAGACTAAAACGTAGGGACGTCACATTGCCAGGGATACGTTGGGTGGACACAGCGTGGGAGGTGGGGGCCACTAATGACAATTACATGTCATAGTACATTTTGAAACACTGTGACATGCATATGTCAAGGACACGGGGGACACAACGGTACTCAACGCATATTTCACACGTATACAACTATCATTATGGTTCTAGTTTTATTGGCAAATGACCACAATGATGGTACATTCACACCTGTCAACTGTATCCATGTGTGCACATTGCCAGGGAACCTGTATCTGTAATGGTGTGCTGTGAGTTGTGTGAGTGAGTTAGTACATGTTTGTGTGCATGCAATGCGATTGGCAGGGTGAGGTGAGGGTGTGTGTGTTTGTTTAGCTGAGTGTGTAGTTGTGCTGTTTATTGTGGTTGTGTGTTGTGTGGGTGCAGTGTCAATGGTGTGTGAATGTTGTGCCATGGATGTGCGTCAATGGGTGTTTTCTGCATTTGCGAGTTGGGTTGTGTTGGGCTGGCAATGGGTAAATGCATGTATGTGTTGTGTAGTGCGGGGGTGCAGCTGCGGCTAAGGAACTTTGTGTATATGTCACTTACCTCCCTTCCATACCCGCTTCCGTCCTATGAAGTTCATTGAGTCCTGCCACCATCTCCCGCAGTTAGCGAACAGCTGCCAGTGCACCGCCTGTAGGACTGTAACATCTAAATATGGCAGGTGGAACACTGCCACCTTCACGGTCTTCTCAGGCCTGATGGTGCTTGGTGGTAACACCACCAAGATGTAAATCAGGAACTTAGTTCAGAGGGGATGTTACATTTGGGCTGGACTGTTTCTGTTGGTACTGGCCTAAAACTGATTTGAATAAGAGTGGTGCCAGGGCCAGAGTGGCAACTAAAAGTGGTCCTAGAAAAACATTTAAACCTGTTGTCTTCCTTTCATCATCTCTTCCTCCCTCTTTCCATCCGTTCTGTCCATTCTGTTTCTCTCTCTCTCTCTCTCTCACACACACACACACATTGTACTCTTGCTCTCTCCTGGAGTCCTTCTTTGCCTGTTGTAATTCCTCAAAGGGAGCTGATGAAAGTGACAGAGACATCAGAAGCATCATCAGACATTTTAAAAGTAGCCTCCAGTGGCTCCAGTCCTCTAGGACAATGCAAAATTAAATAAATGGCCATCATGACCCTGAGTGGTCCATGTTTGTAGTAGAAAATAGAAGTTAGAAAACTTGGACAAGGATGTTTTCTTTGTATTGTGACGGATATGACGTAACAAGTGGATTGTACCTCTGTTTTCTTGACCCCTAAACTAATTCTGATCAAATGTCCCTTGAACCTTGAACGCTTGCTATCTTAGTGAGGGCAAAAAAAAGTAACAGGGGACAAACGGTTTATATTTACACACTACTGTTTTAATATATCATATCTGGTGGATTGCAAATAGAAAATAACACAGAATTCACACAAATCGCGAACAGGAATGTCAGGTTTCTCACTTGCAAAGGAAATGTGCTACATCTAGCCCCTAAAGTTGCTGCGGTAGTCTGTCCAAGAAGTGAACCTATATCAATCCTTAATAAACCCATAAAGCCATAAGCACCACGTGTGCCCAGAGACCACAACACTGTTTGCAAGACGAGTTGTTTTATTAAGCTTCTTGAGGGCGATTATGCCCGGACTCTATTTGCTTTTAAAATTCCGAATTGATAAAAAAACATGTTACTAGTTCGTCCACGTCTGTGATGTTTACAGTTCTCTTTTATAAGGATGGAATGCTTTTGCTAGGGCCTAATGCATGTTTTACTTGCTTTATTCATTACAATGTAAATGCTCAGGATTAGGAGAGTTCGCTATGACATATCCTAAAATAAGGAATAATTGCACAGAGTGAGCCAGTTTCAGGCATTTGTTTTTACTTCATCCATTCTAATCGTTCGCTCGATAGTCTGTATTTTTTTGGCCTCCTAAAACCAAACAAAGCTGTGTGTTTCTCCGTAGTAAAGTCAAAAAAGTATCAAGGAATTCGGGATAGCTCACCCAGTGTTTAATGCCTAACTTAACTGCGGATATTTATTGTATTGAGAAAGAGTAGCAAATGTAAAATCCCCCATCTAGCTGAATTTATTTGTTAATGTTCTATATCTAGCAATTAAGGGTACTCTCAAATTCTAAGAGACATCTTTTCTTCCAAGATATATAAATAATAATCGTAATTTTAGTAGTAACCTTTGTCATGCCTTTTTATGGGCGAGTGCAAAGCGCTCCTCCCATGCTGTAATCTCTCTTTGGGCTTCAAACTAAACCCATTTCACGTCAGTCACTTTCATTGGTTCGTGGGCTTGCCTTTTAAAATCTGCTTGCTTTCATTTGTGAAAGGCATGCATACATCATGCCTTTTCCGGTGTTTAGCCCACCTACACAGACCGGGAAAGTACTGAAACCATTGGAGGCTCGATGTATAGCATGGTTTCCAGACAACTTTATCTTTTTATTTTCCATGTAGCACTATGGTGCTGGGGTTTTCAGTTTCAGCGCGATCGCGCTGCACTTTACATAGCGCAATCACGCAGTTTTTATCTTTTAATATGTGTGCCAAGAATAGTCCGGTTAGGAGTTTACAATGCTAATAGCTCTAACTCGAGCAAATGCAAGACCTGTTACATTGCAAATGCTTGTTATTATTTATGTGATGAGTCAGAGTATCGTAAAAGTTTTAAATGGACACAAATGTATTTGTTGCAAGCACTAGCGTCTCTAACGAATCGAGTGTAATCTGTGTTACTCTACTTTTATCCTAGATACTTACCATCTTAGTTACTTCGTAGTAGGTGCCTGTGCTAAATGTAAATACGCAGTGCCAAAGCCAAAAGTTCTGCCCTATAGCTTAGAGTTTCTCCAATAACTCAGCAGTTGTGTGTGGTACTATAAGTGCGTTAGTTGATGAATAAGAGGATAAATCAACAGTAAGAAAAGTAGGTAGATATATCAACGCATGGTGGAATACATAAGAAGCAAAATTAATTTATGAGTCCAATATAAAAATACTAATGGTAGGTTGGTAAAAGTGCTTATGGTGGGGTTAATTTTACTTAGAATGAACCTTAGGTAATAAGAGAATGTGCTGGTGTGTACATATCTGTTTAGGGGAGAGTACAGTCCTTTGAGGCATGGTTCCATGTTTGTGCCAATAAGTCTGCTTGTGTGTGTTTTAATTATTAACCCTCCAGAGAGCAACGGATTATGGTAAAACCAACAGGATAAAATCTGATTAAATTAGGTCCCAGATTGAAATATGCTCCAGCATGCCATCAATTTTGAAGCATATACCTCATCATCATGAACCCTAAACTAATTTCCCCAAAGACTTCTGTCAGTAGCTCTGCAAGAAAGTGCCCCTTTCAACGATGCTGTTCTCACAGTAGAGCCCATCACTACGTAGAAAGAGAGAACAGCATTGAACTATTGTTTCCTTTCATCCTCTTCAAAGGTGCCCCAGAGGAAACTAGGATCCACAGTGGGTTTCTAACTATTCAAAATAATTTTCTGCATGTCTACCAACGAGTCATCATACTAGAATAGCACCCAAAATGAGAGCCATCAGCCGCAAAGCAGAATCTCAGGAGGATACTTTACAATATGCTTATGTCGCTTTCAAGGTTAGCAACATACAAGAAGAACGATCAGTACTGCAATGTTAACTTTTTACACGTGACCGAAAAGTATAGCATCCAGAAACAGGCTGCATTATGGATATGGCCCCCTTTCTCACTCTGCCCTGAAATGCACCTTAGAGTCTGTGAGCATCACACCAAATGCACTGTTGCCAATGCCATCATGACCCATCGCCCGCTTTGGGAACAGCTCATTATTGAAAGGCAAATCAGGTGTTTTAAGCTGCCAGTCTTCCAATCACTGTGCAGGCGGCAAAGCTGATATACATTTCAAAGGGGGTGGGCAGAAATCTCCTTGCAGGTAGGTGCAGTGAATGATGGCACCCACCTGCAGGAGAATGCCTAATGGGTCTCTGGTACCAACTTTCTGCCTTACATTTGCTCCTTTGCAGGAGACACACCCCAATACAAATGAAGGCAGACCTCTTAGGATTTTGACAGTGCACGTTCGTTGACAGCAAAATCTGTCTTACAGGGAGTACCACACGAGCATCTGTGGCTCCTCCTGAAAAATCATAGTGCCCCAATGGCACAAAAAACAGACACACACATTTGTTGTGACCTGAGGAACATGACCAACTTAATGAGGCACTCACAAAAAAGCAAAGTGTTGAGATACACAATTAACACACCATGGAACGATGGAAGAGGATGATAAGTTTATTAGTAAAACACCCCAGCCACTTCATGTCACAGATCGGGCCATGTCACATTATAGCCACAACATTATACATGAGACCGAACAGTGTGATAAAAGCGATAGTGTAGCCAGCGTTACATTTTTCAAAGAACAGTGAATATTTCCTTTCATTCTTAGATATGGGCCCTCATTATGACCCTGGCGGTCTTCTGACCACCAGGGTTAATGTGATGGTAATAAGGCCAACATGCTGGCAGTACATACTGCCACATTATGAGATTGGTGGGTTGTTCTCCACTCATACCGCCATGGCGGTATGAACCACCGGGCCAGAGTTGTCTATCTCGAGCCCAGAGGCTGACATAGTACCGCCCATGGCATTATGAGCTGGCCTACCACCATGGTTGAAAACCATGACGCTAGGCACTGACAGTGACAGGGAAATCCTTCCCTGTCACTGGTAGGTGGTTCCCCCATTCCCCCAAAACTCATCTGATGCCCACTACCACCCTCCATCCAAACTCACCCCAGCCACCCCATTACACAAATTAACCCCGCTACCACCCTCCGATCCACTCACTCACCCCCCACCCCCTCCACCCGCTCCAATACATTCATACCCCACACCCCCATACACGCACACACCCGCAGACATGCACACACAACACAACTGACCCCACCCCTCACAGCCACACACGCACATATCACCCCACTCCCTACACCCTCACTATAGTCACAATGCCCCTCACCTCCCTCCCCACATACACACACAGACACCCACACACACCACGCATACACCCATTCACTTACACTGACATACACGCATTCATACACACACTGGCATACACGCATTCATACACACATACTTCCACAAAATGTCATAATGAGCCCTATAGTCCCTTAAATATTTTGGTGGTCCGATGGGACGCATATGTACTCTATAGGGAAGTTTCTCTGAGGTGCCTTCTCTTTAAAGTGATGTTGATGATTCTTCCACAATCCCATGTGGCTTGTCTTTATTTGATACTCTTTCACAAGCGGTGTGGGCTGCATTAATGACAGGTGAGGGATTAATTATTGGTATCTGTCATAGATTCCATGTCCTGCCATTATCAGTTTTGACAGTGTTTCGAAACAGTCTGACTACTTTCATGGCTCTTGTGAATTTTGCATCTTTTGCACTTCCCTTGGGAGCCTTAATCTTTATCCAGTCTCCTATTGCAACCTTATATTGTTTTGTGTGCATTTCTCTGCCATAGTTTTCTTTTCTCATCTCCAAGTATTTGAGTTCCTGCGGTCTCCATGGCTGTCTAGTGTTTACATTAACCTATCCTTTTCTCCTTTTCCTCCATGATGAAAGTAGTTTGAATGAGGCTTTCTTCAAGTAGTTTAAGAGGTGTTTTTAGAGTACTTTGGCGAGGGGTGCGGTGGAACTTAACAACTCTTTCAGCAATTTCTATCTTCTGTTGAGAGAGTTTGCAAACTGAATAACTTATTTTAACATCTTGTTGAACCGTCCTACAGCCCCATTGGTCTCTGGGTACTTGTCATAAATGGGTTATGCCATTCTCACTTAAATATATCTGTATTTAATTCAGTCAAAATTGGACTCCATTATCTGTCTGTATTGATGAAGGTAATCCTTCGTCGAAAGCTTGTTTGGGTTCCTGGAGCTTGTGTCAGCGGTTGTTTTTATTTCAGGCCAACTTGAGTATAAATCTATTAACCCTGTGATATAGAGTGTGGCATGTTCACCTGGCAAGGGATCAACAATGTCCAGTGCTAATTCATCCTAGGGGTGTTTTGGGAGCTTGTTATGTGCATAAGTGGTTATCTTGTAGTCAGAATTTTGTCACTCTCATTACAAGGCACACACTCCCTTATACACCTTTTAATTCCATGTCAGGCCACAAGAAGTCCATTCCTAGCCTCTCTTTAGTCTTTGATACCCAAAATGACCTTCATGTGCCCTGTGTATATACTTTAGTCCTAGGTTCCCTGTGGGTATGGGTTTTGACCCCAATTTCAGATTAGCATACTCTTTGAGATTAATTTTCCATTCTGCTTCTGTGATCTCCTCCTCAGATATCACACATACATTTGAGAATACTACGGCCCTGATTTATACTTTTTGACGCAAACCTGCGTTAGTGCAGGTTTGTGTCAAAAAGTATACCTCCAGCTATCGCCATTCCTGGATGTCAGCCGGGCGTCATATTTAAGCTATGACCCTAGCTGGCGGTAAGGCCCAGTTAGCGTCAAAATTATTCACGCTAACCGGGTGGGGGTGGTGTTGGGGAAACTGGAGGTTGTGCATGAAAGAATGGCGATAGTCAGGTTAGAGTAAAAGAAAAATTACTCTAACCTGATTAGCGTAATTATTTCCACGCACAACCCGCATGGACATGACTCCTGTCTATGTATAGACAGAAGTCATGCCCCCAAGTCCAATAGCCAGGCCCAGGGGACTTAAGTCCCTTGGGCATGGCCATTGGGCAAAGAGCCATGTAGGGGGCCCACGTTAGGCCCACCTATGGCACTTTGCAAAAAAATAAATATATATACTTTCCTGGACTTACCTGGGATGGGTCCCACCATCCTTAGGTGTCCTCCAAGTGTGGGTGCAGGTGGGTTGGGGTGTCCCTGGGGGCAGGGAAGGGCACCTGTGGGCTGTTTCCATGGTCTCTGACCCAGGCATTATATAATAGTGCTAAGTAGGCTTAGAGTCATTATTTAAGGCAGTCCTCCACCCGTGTGTGATTTTTGCACAGGAGGATAAATTAGCGCTAGGGCCTTTGAGTCATTTTTTGCCCTGCAATGCCTACGTTGCATCTCATTGATGCAAGATAGTTTTCCGCAGGCAAAAAATGACTTTAACTCCAATATTTTGGCGCTAGACATCTCTAGCGCCAAAATATAAATATGGAGTTAAGTTTGCACCAGATTTACGAGAAAAAAAATGACACAAATCCGGTGCAAACAGAGTATAAATATGCCCCTACATCTTCTTCCTCAGATTGGTGGGTATCATTCCAGATACTGTTTTTGCTGGGAGGTAATCAGGACAGACAGTCTGCTGCTTTATTGTCCACACCTAGAATGTACTCAGCCATGAATTTGCATTCCTGTGGATTAAATACATTTTTTGTAATGTGACTTGGTATCACATCTAGACCTTTTCACTCAAATATTTCCTTTAGGGGTTTGTGATTAGTTCTGCGCTTGAATTCACTACCCCAAATGAAATTTGGGAATTTTTGAAGGGCCCAATATACAGCCAACACCCCGTTTCTAACACTGCCACTCGTACCAATGTTGTCACAAAAGCTATTGTAATTTCCTCCTTTCCATCAATTTGGGATGGCACTGCTCCCAAACCATTCGTGCTGATGCCAGTAGTCGGTAGTCACTACTACTTTCCTTCTTGGTATAAAGGCTCTTGCTCCTTATCACATGTAGAGTACCACAAAAAATTTCAACAGAGATCAAATGTGGAATGTTATTTCAGAGAAGGTATGAATTAATTTGCTGTAAAATTCCACATCCCAAGGAATAAGCGAAGTTCATCTTTGTTGGAGGGAGATGATAAGTCTATGATTATTTCAGGACTTGAAAACCTATATTTATCCACTCTCGATGTGAGGCCAAATTTCATGACTTTTTCAAGCACTTAATCAACCCTAACTTGGTGTTCCATTTTGGCTGCAACACAAACCAACACATCATCTTGGTAGTAGAAAACACCCACAATGTCCTTTAGAATTGCTATCATGACTCTGAAATACCGAGGATGCTGAAAATAATCTAAAATGCATTAGTTTGAATTTATATGCCCTATGGTCATGTTGAAGGAAGTTAAATTTTGTAAATCAAGTTGTAGTCTGATTTGTTAATACGCTGATGCTAGGTCGATAGTTGAAAAGACTGTGGCCCCTTTTAGGGCAGTAAAAATTTCTGCAACAGTTGATAATGGAAACCCGTCTACCACCACTTCTTAGTTTAGTGCTCATAAGTCCATACATAACCTCACCTTATTGCATGCCATTACAGTTCGAGCTAGCCACTCCGTGGCTTCAACTTGCTCGATGACATTTTGTTTACAAATCTTTTCTAATTCATTTTTTGTGACATCCTGAATGCTAATTGGTAGTCATCAGATTTTAAAAACAACAGGATATGTGTTAAGCTTCAGTGTTATTTTGTGAATGTATGTTTTTAGACCACCCAGTCTCTCAACGAATACTTCTGGAAATGTGTCTACGAAGCAATTGATCTCCATTCAGTGCCTTGATTGGGTACCCATATTTTAGCTCTTAGGCTCATATTCCATACCTTTAAGAAACAAACGCATTTTATTAACTTTTATTAATTTTATTGTATTTTAGGACAGCTCACTTTTAGCTTGTTTTTTATGCTTTATCAGCTGCCTTTCTTAGAAAACATACTTGTTTGTGTTCTACATTTCTCTGTCCTTTGCATGCATTTCGCTCTGTGCACTGCTCAAGGCTGTCATATTTATACATGATAGTTTACTTGGTATTGCCGATCCAAGAGTTACAGAGTCAACCTTCTAACCATGTACATACTATCAAGTAGGGCCTGTTCTCAGCACACAACACATTTTGTTACATAAAAAACACACAGGCTGAAGAAGGGTAGTGGGGACATTCCAGCCAGCCATCTTATGCTGTGCACCACATTTTCAACAGCTTAGCTGATCTTGGCCTTGTCTTTCCAACCAAACAGAAGAACAACAGGTAGACCCTTGCCTTCTTTCAAGTATGGGGTCAGGTTTCCTTCTCTAGACCAGGACAGGAAGAAGGACTAACACTGCTATGCTCTTATGTTAGAAATTAGGGCATACATAGGGATTCTTAGACTTATGATTATACAAGGATGTTGGGACTGTTTATATGTTTCACTCTAATGGTCACAATCATCACTGTATTGTGTTTAATCTTCCTAACAATCACAGCTCAAGCCTTTTATCACAGAATGCAGTTGCTTGCATTGGAACGTATCTTGATTTTTTTTGTCTCCCTTTGCGTGTGTGAGGATTTGTGTAACTGAGAGAAAGGGATATGATTTGTTCCACCACAATTTCCCTGAGGAGTCAGAGTAACACTTTACTTTCCAGGTTTGGGTGAGGTGCTGCTAGCTAGTTCACAAATTCTGGCCAACAGCTTCCAGGCTGCATGGGACTCAGTCACCCACATGTGGTGGTGCTACCTTGTGAATCGAAGCAGTCTTACCTCCATCGTAAATGTCCTACTGTTAGAAATTGGGTCTTTGGTTGGCAGTCAGGTTAACCCTGTCCAAGCACGGACCCTCACTCTAGTCACAGCAAAGGAAAAACACACCTGGTTAACCCCGCTCACCTCCTTGGTAGATTGGCATGAGCAGAAAGGCTCAACTCAGACGCAATGTGTAAAGTCTTTGTAAACACACACAGTAGTACAGTGAAAACACTACAAAATGGACACCACACCAGTTTAGAAAAATAAATAATATTTATCTAAATCAAACAAGACCAAAGCAAAAATCCAACATAAACAAGTCAAAATAAGAATTTTCAAAAGAATAAGAGTCTTATTCCATAGAAAACAATGGAAACATTGATTTTACACAAAGTACCTGGTAGCGTAAAAAATAAAGCCGAATGTGCATCTGAAAAGCCAGTGATGCGTCAATTCCTTCCTCTCGTACGTTGTTTCTTTTACGGTCGGATCAGCGATGAAAGGTTATTCTGCTTCGCAAGAGAGTGATGAGTCAATTTCTGGGCGGGACACCTTGGATCTGCACAGAGTCAGGATGACTTTGTTGCCCAAAGGTAATGCGTGGAAAATCCGGTGCACGCTGTAAGAAAACCACGCTGTGTGGGGTTTGCGTCATTATCAGCAGCTGCAAGTGGGTGTTGCACGTCATTTTTACGGCCACGATGCGTCGATCTCCCAGAGGCGTTGCAGGTGGGACATTGATTTTAGTCACAAAGCCTGCGGCGCATTGTTTATCAGCCACATGGCAGATGGTGAATCGAAAACGTCCCTGCACGTCTTTCTGTGTGTGGATTATCAGCTCTTGTTCTGCCAATTTAACCTTTCAAGGGTCCAGGGACTAGATAGGGCACCACTTGGCAGGGCAGGAGTCTCAGCAGAGAGTCAGGTGCTGGCAGAGGAGGTCTTTGATGGCCCTGTTCCTTCAAAACAGGAGGCAAGCTCAATTCAAGCCATTGGCGATTCTTCACAAGCAGGAATATACCACAAGGTCCACTCCTTGTGCCCTTTCACGGGCAGAAGCAACTGTAGTATAGCCCAACAAAACACAGTCACAGGCAAGGGCAGCACTTCTCCTCAATTCTTCAGCTCTTCTCCTTGGCAGAGGTTCCTCTTGGTTCCACAAGTCATCTAAATTTCAGTGGGTTTGGGTCCAATACTTATACCTCTTTCTGCCTTTTGAGAGCGCATACTTCAAACAAAAGTCTCTGTTGTTCGCAAAATCCTGCCTTGCCCCAGACACACACTAGGGGGTTGTAGACTGCATTGTGAGAGGGCAGGCATGGCCCATTCAGGTATAAGTGACCACTCCTCCCTCCACTCTAGCACATATGGCTCATCAGTCCCTTTGTCTCACTGTCTAGAGGGGATTCACAAACAGCCGAACTGTCAAACTGACTGATATAGGAAATTTACAAACAGGCAGAGTCACAGAATGGTTAAGCAAGAAAATGCCTACTTTCTAAAAGTGGCATTTTCAAACTGACAATCTAAAAACCAACTTCACTAACCTAACAGATGTATGTTTAAATTGTGAGTTCAGATACCCCAAACTCCACATTTCTGTCTGCTCTCTAAGGGAATCTCACTTTAATAATATTTAAAGGCAGTTCCCATGTTAACCTATTATAAATTATGGTAATGTGGCGCAAAAAAAGTATAAATCAGGGCCTAAGATTAGAGTCAACAGGGGATGTTCCGCATAGGAATGCAGAATGCTGTGAATGGAACTAATCACAGTGCATGACATCATGGGTGGCCTGAAAGAGTACTCCTTAGATCCCTACAATATTTATAGTAGGCCAGATTCTACCTTGCTGGGGATCCTTTCAGACTAAAAGCCTGATTTGGAACTTGGAAGGTGGGAATACTTCATCACAACCGTGACAGATATACACCATATTACAATCCACCATATTACAATCCCATTATATCCTATGGGTATTATATAACTTCGAACAGGATATCCGTCACATTTGTGACAGAGTATGCCATCGGCTAGGGTCTAAATCAGGCCCTAAGTTTCCATACTCCAAAAAAAGTTGGAAAGTGACTGCCTCACCATGAGCATTCCCAAGGCCAACAGCCTTCAATCTCAACTTCTCCATAGGCTAGATAATCTTATCACAAACTGGCTTGTTGGGGTGTGTTCTTTTCGGAATCCCTGCATTCCATCCTCGTTGCTGTTGTGGGGATGCACAAAGAACATACCACAGAGAGATAAAAGAGGATCATAAGTTTATTAATTAAATATCCCAGCCACCGCACATCACAGTTCTGGCCACGCTAAGGCGACAATATCAAGTCTGTCAGAATTCACCTATGGGCTGATGGTGGGAGGGACCTTTATTATTAGAACTATGGGGGACGCCAGGGAGCAACCATCACAGACGGTATCACACAAAGCCATCGGACTCACCAGATGTAAAATGTTAAAAAACATGTGTGTGCTGTAGTGAATCACTCAAGCAATGTTGAAAACCTTTTCCTATTTACCTTATCTTTACATGCTCTTTACTCATGGAGAAGGGTGGCAGATGGCAATGGGGAAACAGCTGCTTGTAATGAGCATGACGATTTTGTATGTCAGCACCAAGACCTGGGAACAGTTGGCAAAATTCTGAAGTCAATCATCATGTCTGAAGTGTGATCAAATGTTGGGCCTTATGTTCAAAGCTATTTTGAGGTTACAAAGGCTACGATTCACAAAATTAAGCCTTTGCAAGCACAAAATAGCTTTTTGGTATGTTCAAAACCAAAATTGCTATCCAATAACTTATTGCCACATAGCAAAACAGGTTTGTGACTATATATTGAATCCCAAATTGAAACAGGCATGTTTAGGATATCCCTTCCAAATTGTGATTTCTAATAGTATGTACCAATGGTTTGCGATTGCAATTGTGCTTGCAGATCATTGATAGATTAATAACACCTCAAACAATATGGTAAACCACTTGGAAATGGGAAGGAGTCCCTTAGTAGCCTCATATACTAAAGATCACCTTTCTTAGTGGCAAGAACTACCTGCAAACATCTTAAGAGCAAGATCTCTGAACATTTCAGATATTTCATGAGCATGTCAAATAGGCAAAGCAAGTTCTAGCAACAGACACTTCAAGACTAACCAGCTCTTGGTGTGCTCTGTGACATCAAATAAAAAATGATTGGGCTCAATTTAAAAGGAGTGCATTAAGTGCCAGACTTTTGTTTGTGTGTTGTGCATAATGCTACATACTGCACTTCTGTTATTTCTAAGCACTGTACACAATATCAGAATTCAACTAATTAAATTAAAAAAATACTAAAAGCAATTTCTAACGTAATATACGTTGTAAGAGTCTTGAATAGTACAGAATCTATACCTTCACTCTTTCTGAGAATTTTAAGTTTCTTAATCAATACTCCCAGCATTTTCATTTGCCACACAAAGTAAGTCAAATAATAATTTAAACACTACTTTTCCATTGTTAAGTGGATGCATCTGAATCATGTAAAACAACTTTAGAGCTTTATTCATCTTTATAGAAGTGATCTACCCATCCAAGTGATTTACAAGTGCTCCCATCTCCTTAGCTGTTCTTCTCCTTTTACAAGTGGTGGTAAGTTGGTCTCAAATACATAAACCTGAGATGGGAAGGTAAGTATTTACCTGAGTTTTGTTATTTTAAACTGTCCCGGGTGCCCAGGTTTACCACAACCTCCAGTTGAAATTTGTGTGGAAGAGAATCAATTTTTCTGTTCTTACCTTATACCGTGAGACCTTGCCATGTCTCATTGGGTACAAATAGGAGGTAGCATAGAAGTTGATAGTCCCATAAACGTTGACATGTTGGCATCTGCACATGGTGAGATATAATATTACAATAATTTAAACATCACCCATTTTTTCATGATTTTTCCATGACAATGGTCCATCACCATATGAACAACAGAGTTAAAATTATTTGAACAAATTGATTATACCTCATTGACCATGATCCTGTCTATCGGCAGTGTGATAAGCTGCCATAACTATTGTTATAAAATTCTTCCTATTATCCCTGTTGTGAAGAATTAGTTTGCCCTGTCAGAATATTTTACCACATCTAATGCGATCAAAGTCAGTTTCTCATTTTCCTGATGGACATCTCGGCAAGGTGAGGAATTATCCTAATATTATCAAAGGGTTGACATTGTTTACTATACCACAGTGGTACATATGGATCAAGTTGAGAAGTAATCTGACCAGACTGGTTGCCAATATCTTCTTATACAGTAAATTGTCTGTATTGAACAGAGCAGAATTATGGGTCTGCATTGTTAGTAGTCTTTCCCCACTTTTAGTCTTTACCCACTTTCAGGAGTACCACCATATTCTCTTCCAGCATCGATTGAGAATCCCTTCCTGTACCACCAATGGATTGAAATACCTTTGCCATAGTAGGGACCACCTTCTTCATAAATATCTTTTGGAATTTTCTGGGAAAGCCAACTGGCATTGGTGCCTTAAATGACTACTGGATTTAATTGCCACAAGTGCCAATGCTTCTGATATGCCTGCATCCCAAGCAGTCTCTGTCATTTCTTGGAATGGGGGTCAGTCGAGGAACATACTTTTGCACTCAGATGATTTCTTGCCAGATGTATATATAAGTCCTTTAACATTGGTTTAACCTTGGTCCTGCACCAAATAAATCACTTCACTTTGCCCGTTTATCAGACCCAGGGTGCTTGAATGATTTTTCAGAACCTGGGCTAATAGGTATGTTTTATTCTCAGTCATGTACACTTTGGGGGTCATTACGACCCTGGCGGCCGGGGGTACACTGGCGGTAACACCGCCAACAGGCTAGCGGTGTTCCACCAGTGAATCATGACCGTGGCGCATTAACTTTGGCCATACTGCCGGCCCCTCCACTTGACTACCAGGCTTCCGCCAGGCGGTCATAGTCCCCAGGGCAGCGCTGCCCTGGGGATTATGAGTGCCCAACCGCCAGCCTGTCCATAGCGGTAAACACAGCCATGGAAAGGCTGGCAGTAAGGGGGACTCAGAGAGCCCCTTGGGACACTTGCACTGCCCATGCACTTGGCATGGGCAGTGCAGGGGCCCCCAGGCACAGCCCCATCGCCGGCTGCAATGTTGATGTGACTTTTCCGCTGGGCCAGCGGAAAAGTCAAAATAGGGAGCCAACAATACCGCCAGCACTGGTTGACTTCTTGCAAGACCGCTAAAGTCGTAATGAGGGCCTTTATGTTTTAACATTCATAAGGTTATTTCTGCTGTGTTAACCAAGAGCATATTCAGTTGGACCGTGGTTTTCATCAAATCTCTCAGGTTACCTTAAGACTTTGTCTATTTATGTTTTAGCTATGTTTGTTAGCTCTAGTTTCAGCTTATTTTGCACCAGACTTCTGTTCTTCTTCGCTTCTATGGCTAACACCACTAACTTTAGATCATACCAGAGTGCCTATCTAGGCATGTCAGTGGGGGAATTTAGACTCAGGTAATCCTCTATCATGTCCTTCACTTTGTTATCTTTATCTTGTAAGAAGTTGCTCCCTAACCTTCAATACATTTTCCTTAGAGCCCTATCTATATTGTGAATCTGTACTGTAAGAGGGGCATGGTCCAAATGTGTAATGGAGCTTCTGTTATATCCTCCATAGCAGACAGCAGGACACTGGACAGGTGTTCCATGAGAAAAGAATAGAAGCATTTCACCCAGAATGAAATTTCCAACACTTATTAGCATCTGGAGAAAAGTGGAATTTTGCAATCAAATTGTGAACAATAATGTATAACTCTGAAATAAAAAAGGAGCAGGGCGATTTGAAGTGTCAGCTACATTTACTAAAACATCTACATTATACCCAGCTGGTCTGTTAGAGAAAGTATTCTACAGATAAAGAGAGAATGACATTTTGAAGAAATTAAAAATGGCTATTTTATTCTAATTGTTGAATATTAATTCTAACACTCTCGCTGGGTTCCTATCTGCTTAAAACAACAGGATGCTTCCCTTCCTGTCAAAGGAGATAATGATATTAAAAGAAAAAAGGCAAGGCTGCTCTCTGTCCCAATTTCTCTTTGCCATGTGCACAGAACCATTTGGTAAATAAAAAAAGGAATGAGAATTTACATGGATTTTTAAAAGATTTATAAAGGATGGTAAATTGCTAAAAAATAACAGCATTCACTGTTGATGTTCTATTTTATTCTACAAGAAAAGAGATTGAATCAATTTACTATAGCTGTGCCCCAGCCATGCAGTTTTTTCTTCAATAATTTGACTGCTAATGTTTCAATGATATTTTTATTAACGTTATAAAAGTTGTCATGAGTGCTGCAATTTCTGGGGTAGTTAGCAGTGCACGGTGAGGACGCGATTTATAGTTACCTTAGGCCACGGGTTATAGTTACATGAAATAACTGTAACTATAACTGCTGAAATTCTATTGTTTTGTGTGAGTAAATTCAGAACCGAACTACAACGTTCCTGTAACCTTTGGTTTTTCAAGTGAATTTCTAAGGTTTTTTAATTATATTTCCTAAGTGTAATCTGCCTGTAAGCTTTGACTTGTTCAGTGAATTTTATATGTTTTTTTTTTTTTAAGTAAAGTCATTTTTATTACTATACATTATCTCAACCACCAGAACACACAGTCTGCTGCCAGACCCTCCAGCCAACTCCATATAACCACCTGGCTGTGTGCAGTGGGGGTTGGCTGCGGGGCCTGGCCTGTAGCCAGACCTTGCCAGCAACTCCCCTAACTACCCAACCCCTTTGTCCATGCTCAGCCGCAATTGGTAGCATGGCCTGTCTCTCTGGGTGTGAGAAAAAATATGAGAGGGTTTATGTAGGTTTGAGAGAGGGTGTGAGAGTGTCTGATTGAGCTCCAGTACATGAAAGATGCATTCACCTCCATGAAGTATTACAGATCATTTTACAATATGTAATTACGAAGTAAACACACTTGCCTTGTGTACGCCAAGCCCAGGAGTTAGGATCATTGGTCTTTTTCAGAAGTGGAGCTTCAAATGGGGAACGTACTACATTTATATTTGTAAGTGCTGCCTGTTGAGCTTTAATTTCTGAGAAGTGAGGATTTTGGTCAGAACGGAAGCTCGCCTGCTACTTCATCCAGCAAGAGTCCACACTTTGCGCAAAGTGTCCTCTGACTTATTTCAGCCCTGGGGACCCCACTCTCTGAGGCCCAGCCTAATGATTGGCCCCCCTCCCCCAGCTGATTTCAGCTCTGGGGAACCCAAACCCCTGGGTCAAGCCTCACCATAAACCTTTTTTAGGGAGAGAGGGGAGTCATACGACGCCCGTCCACTGGTTGATCTCCACCAAAGGAACCCCATCTCCTGGGACCCAGCAATCTGTCCTGGATGCCCCTTAAGGCACCTAGTGTGCAATGGGACTGTGGGGGAGCCTCAAGGACAAACGATCCCAGCTGGCTCCCCACCTCCTGCGGGAGAAACCATTGCTGTCACAGTCAGGGAGATGCTAAAGATGCAGCTCTCTGTCTGTGAAAGCAATTGTTTCCTCTATTTTCCTGCCTGCATCTTTGCAGGCAGGGAAACAGACGATATCTCTGATTCCAGGTGGGGGTTGAGCGGCCCCTCAATTCTTAGGACCCCTTATCTCATTTTACACATTTTGCCCCAGGACAGTGGTGGTCACCGGAGCTGCAGAGGGTCGGCTCGCCCATCCTGCATATCATAAAATATTATTCCCGGAGAGGTGGCACTCCTCGAGGCTGTGAGGGGGGTCCACAGGTCCACCCTCTACTTATTTGACAAATTTTGCTCTGCGGAGGTGGTAGTACCCGGGGAGTTGAGGGGAACACATGCCCCCCACATACTATTGAAAGAAGCCCGGGGAAGGTGGTGGTCCCCAGTACATAAACGTGCACCCCCCTTTATTTTTAACCTGCCTCTGGGACCTGGCCCACCCAGGGGCTTTCATAAAACAAGGGTGGGTGACTGTGCTTGTTTTGTTTTTCATTTTTGCCACAGATTATCAACCCCATCACAAATTTGCAGCACATTTTATACGTACTTTTTTGCACTGGGTTGGGCTCCTCTCACACCCCAGCACTAGAGAAAAGGGGTCAGGGTACCCCTACCCTGGCCCTTTTTCTTATTTTTTGTCTTTTGTCTGGGACTCGGCTGAAGCCAAGTCCAAAGATGGCTGCCAACACTTCCTGGTTGAAGTGTTGGCAGGCAAACATTCCTCAGCATGGGATGAGGAGGGTTAGCAGAGCCTTCGTGTCCCTATGTATACAAATTTGAATTTTCTTCAATATCTCAAAAACTACTGAATAGATTTACATCAAATGACAAAAAAGGAACTTCCTGGACCAGGAGCTAGCTTTCTGCCAAATGTGGTGTAAATCCATCCAGTGGTTCAGCCAATATTCCTGCTCAAAATCCCTAAGGGAATAAACAAGGAGAAAACACATTTTGGGACCTCCCCTTTTCTCGGTCCCGCTTGATTTGTCACCCCAAAACTTTCCAGACAGCAGCTTATGTGAGCGTCAAACTTTTTGGGGAAATTTCATGAAGATTCTTCAAACAGCGGCAAAGATATAGGCAAGTAAAAAACGTTTTTTCTATTGGAACTAGGGGCCTGATTATGAGTTTGGCAGTCGGAGCACCAGAATGCCATGTTGGTGGTCCAGAAAATACCACCACCCCGGCAGTCCCCCAGTCTGTCGTATTACAAGTTATGCAGGCAGTAAAGCAGACTGCTAAGCAAAATAGGCACACCTCCAGTGTGCAGAGGCCTGGATATAGGCAGTCGACCTTCAGTACCGTCAGCACCACGGCCAACCACCGAGCATACTACAACCACACAGTCATTGCAGCAGTCCCCTTGTGGCGGTCGACCATCACATTACAGTCAGCAAAGTAACAGACAGCTGCACGTTGGATGAATTAAAAAGTGATACAGCTGGCACACATAGGCCAAGTGGACACACCTGCAAAGGACATTATAAAACACAGACCACAATCCTTTGTATTTCCACTCAAAGACAACAACACCTGAACACCTTTTTTTGTAGAGTACAGAGATTAGGCACCCCTCTTATCACCATCTTATAAACTACCCTGCACACACTTTTGTCCATTCACAACTTATTGCACTTCCTCCATTAAGTAAGTCTCTGTCACCCTTTTTCTGCTTTTGCTACCATGTCACGTTAAGAAAATCTCTGTTTTTCTGAAGATGAGTCAAGAGTCATGGTGGATGAAATCTTAAGAGTAGAGCTACAACAGTTTGGAGCACAAGAACAGCGTACTCCTCTCAGGAGGAAAATTTTAATGTGTGACAGGATCGTCAACAGAGTGAATGCTGTAGGCACCACCCTGCACACAAAGGAGGACATTAGGATGAGGTGGAGCGACCTCAGCCACAAGTCAATTCCCTGGTCCCCAGGCACCAGCTGCAAGCCACAAAGAGTGGCAGTGGCCCTCCGAGTGCCCCATTGACACTCTTTCCCTGGGAGGAAAAGGTCTTGGCCATCCTGAGAATGGTATGTTCCAAAATGAAAATTTATGCTCAGACAAAAATACAGCCTGCCTACAGATATGTAAAATACAACAGTAGTCAAGTATTGGGGAGTGGAGAGAGTGACCTGACTGTAAATCCTAGCAGGCCCTGTTTCAGGAACTCCAACCACCAGCCCAGTGTTCACTTGCCATAAACCCCTGTTTGTCAACTCTCAAATAAAGGTTACTCAGATGGGGGAGAACATTTGTTAAGAATTGGGGAGTAGAGAGAGCGACCTAACTGCAAATTCCAACAGGCCCTTTTTCTGTAACTCCAGACTATCATCCCAGTGGTCACTTTCCCCATTACATTTGTAAGTGAACTCACAAATGAAGATTACTCATCTGGGGGGAGAACATTTGTCAAGTGTAGGTAGAGGGAGTGGCCTGATTGTAACTCCCAGCAGGCCCTGTTTCTGTAACTCCAAACACTAGCACAGTGGCACGTTTCCATATACCCGTTTGTCAACTCACAAATGAAGTGTATTCAACTGGGAGTGATCAAGCACAGATCATGCTCAAATCAGAGATGTGTCTGTCCACCTAGCTCCATCTTGAATTGCTTTGCCAAGATGAAACTATTGAGGACAGGAATTAACCCTTACCCAGTGTGTACAAGAAGTATTCATTAGGGCTCAAGATGCATCACCAGATTGGCAGCAGCAGCAGACGCATTGACACAGCACTGTGCACATGATGACTCCAGTCACATATGCAACAAAATCCTTGGTCTGTCTGCATCGCACTCAACCAGGCCTCAAAATGGTCAAAGACATATCTTGAATCCCCACTATACTGGCTGCACCAGTGGCAAGATGTCATTTTTAAGCCATCCTCCAACCTGCAACTGATCTACATATCTCAGTAGCTGCTTGAGTCAAATTGGGTTGGCATGCTTCACACATAATTTCAAATCACCCAATACCATGGTTGCTTGCTCGAGGAACTAAAACCTAATTTTTGTCCAAGGTCTCTGCTTACTGTAACACTAAACCATTGGAGGTAGATGTCACAATACAACCAGTAAAAATGTACATGTTATATCAACAGGTGACTCTGCCGCTGGGTACACAGAGGCCACGGAACAGACTGCCACTAACCCCCTGGATTAAGCCCTCAGTGAAAACAACTCTCCTGGACGTCTGGACGTGGAGGATGGTTGTGGCCCATCTGAGCAACCTGGTCAGATTGAAATAGTGAGTCTCACTGTGCCCACAATGTCACCTCCCAGCCCTGTTGCTTTAACATCCCAGGCAACCATTCGCGCCCCCAACCTGTATCCCTAGCACAGTCTCCACCATCCCATGCCCCCAGTCCTAGAACCTGAGTTGCTGTGCAAAGCTGTGTCAAGGGCATAGGTCCATGGGGGAAGGGTGCATGGGAGGAATGCTGTGGGCCTGCAGGGTGAGGCCACTGAGGCTGCTCTTGACTAGGATACATTCAACCACATCTTTGGGGTCTATCAGGAGTCGCAAGGTATGATGGACCAGGTGTTGACCAAACTTTGGGAAATCAAGCAGCTACAGAGGGACATGCATGGGGACATGCAGGAATAGATAGAGGCTCATAATACCAACAAGGTCTTCCTAACAGGGGTGTTGAGGGACATTCATACCACCCTGAGCAGGACTTTTGAAAACCAGTCTACCCCTTCCTTTGGCTCATCAACAGCAGGCCTGTCACCATCAGTGCCAGCCACTGGATGGGAGGCCCTGCCAGAGGAACAACAAGCCCCAGACACACCTGCCTCTGTAGCAGCAGATCCCCCCCACATAAGCAGGGACGTCCAGCAACAAATCCAGGAGGTGCAGATTGCAAGACACCTACCACTGCGAGTAATAACTGTCTTCCTTAGGGACCCCCTTTGTGTGTCACACATTAATTCTGAACTGATTCTGAACCACCTACTGTTTCCAATGGGAGGCGTACTCTGGACTTTGGACTCCTAATGGTGTTGCATCTACTCCAATGATTTCATTTACCATGACTGACGCCTTCACATTTGAATTTTTGTTGAGTCATGTCATATATATTTTCTGTTAGTCATAGCTGCACAATAAAATCACCCTTCACTGACTCATTGCCTGCTGATTTTGATGTCATATTTAGTTACGTAGAAATGTCAAACCATGTGAACCATACAATGAAGATCCTTGTTCAGGATGGGTTATGTTGCATGTACACAGTGTCCAGCTCAGGATTACAACCTTCCCAAACAAACACATTTGTACAATTGCATATTCAAACTAAAAATGTTAGTAAATGAACATATTGACAGATACAGACCAACCTGACCACAGAAGGAAGGGATTTTTCAGACATTGTCCTGGAGAATAAGCAAACATTGATGTGGCTGATGTCATCAGTGTGAGCCTTATCACACACCACACCAAATTAATTCAACATCACATAATCCAAGAGACAGACAGATGGCAGTACAACAGTTCCTTATCACAGGGCCATCATAATCCAATGCCCATGCATCTGGTGGTATTGCACAAACATATGTCAATGTTGGGGCACAGGCACTGTGGCCTACAATGATGAAACACATCTACAGCTGTATACAGTTCATACAAAAAGAGTGTATAGCCAATGTGAAGGAACAATTACTTTGTTGTAAGCTAGGACTACATATTTCATGACCACATGATGACACACATGATGCATCAGGCCCATCACAACACACAAAACAAGGCCAATGGGCAAGTCTGACCTTCCTCCCAAACACTGTGCAAGCTGTCTTGAAACAGGTCTCATGCACTCAAACTCTGTGACCTTCATTACCTGGAACAATCCATATACACTTTGCATGTCGGAACAGCATCACATACCTGCTAATGTCACAACTCTGAAATGCCTACATGAAGATGTCATGGTGAAGGTACCGGTACAAAGAACAAAACAAGGAGTATAGGCTTTAAATAATACATATGACATAAGTCACATAGCAAGCATCTGGAAAACAAAGTACATTGCAAGGAAACTGATACAAACAAAACACCATCATCAATGTTGGGATGTGTCACAAGTTATCTAATTGTTCAGCTTTGGCTGATTAGTGCACAGTATGAACTCCCTAGCTTTTTCCAAAACACTCATCTCCATACATTCTCATAACTACAGTTCATTGTACAGTCACCACCATAACATCACATGACATACATATGCTCATGAGAAGTACCTGTGGATGATATTTTCTCGCAAGTCAGCTCCTTCCTCTTCACCACTGTCATTCTCAGTTGGCATTTCAGGATTCTCAACTGGTGGCACTGCAGGCTCTCCCTCCTCTGGGATGTACAGGATATTCCTCTGCATGGCTATGCTGTGGAGCATGCAGCATGACACAGTGATCTGACACACTTTCCCAGGTGAGCAGAGGTGGACTCCACCAGACCTGTCCAGACAGCGTAAGCTGGCCTTCAGGAGCCCAAAAGCTCACCCCACTGTCCGCTGTGTTCTTCCATTGGCCTCAGTGAAGCAGACTTCCCCTGGCATAGTTGGATTCCTCATTGACATCAACAGCCAAAGACAGTTTTGATTTACTGAGTCTCCTGTTAAGGAATGAGACATAAGTGCAACAATGAGTCACTCATTCCTTGATTGTAGCACCTGACACTGCTCACACACAATCAGGACAGACGTGACTTACCAACCAGCCAGTCCCTCTATAGGTACAGTTGTGACATCAACTGGGGTATGGTGCTGTTCTGTATTACAAAGGAATCACAAGCTCCGCCAGGATAAGTGGCACACATATTTGAGTTGTAAGATCCACCAGACAATTTGCATATTGATAGAATGGAAGTTATTTCTGTTGCAATAGGATTATTCAGTGGCCTGTGATGGCACCAAGCCAACATGTGTGTCATCATTGGCCCCCACCACCCTTGGGAGGGGGGCAAAACCATAAAAGTCAGCCCTCACGTCTGGGGAACCAGATATAGCTGTCAAGGTGTTTCGACATTGATGAGAGGAAATCCTTCAACACCAGACGGAATATAGGTTGGGACATACCAGCAGATAGAGCCACTGTATGTTGGAAGGACCCTGCAGCCAGGAAGTGCAATACTGACATGACTTGTACAATGGGTGATATGCAGGATTGATTACTGTTAGCTGGCATCTGATCTGGCTCCAACAGATGGCCTAAGTCCATTATTGTTTCCTATCGAAGCAGTATAACTGGATGACGTTGCATTCCTCTATGGTCTGAAGATCTGCTAGTGGATGGTAGACAGAAGGTTATTGCATTCTCCATCTCCTAGGGTACCTATGTGTGACAAGACATGATATTTAACATTGGTCAGTGTGTCCACAGCAACATACATGATGCATGCCAACAATATCATGTGACAAAGCATTTCTGACTGGGTAGCCACACAGTACATATCACAGCTGGCAAGTACACAAGGGTCACATGTGACCCCCATGGTTGTCAACACATGTGTCCACAGCATGAATTTGGGCGAAAACCAACTGTCTGCTAGACAAATGCCCCTTCAAATGTGACTGTATTTTCTGACCACCAAACATACCATAGGTGGGCCATGCACCGCTGTCATGTGCCATTTGTGCCCTGCAACACACTACACTGGTAGATGTGTATTAGGACCTACATAACATGATAGAATAAGAATGTTTGTGATGATCCAACACATATATTGCAGGCATGATGCAATTTATGAAGCCATATGCAGTATTACAGACTGCCAAAATGGCAGATGCCTGACCTATTCCACTGGACATTAGGAACCTCTTGCAATCGACAATGGAAGTCGCCTGCACAATAGGTGGTTTCAACCGCGGCAAACACAGCCATAGGCTAATGTTATTACCTGTGGCTTTTGCGGCCCAATGGCTGTGTTCAACATCAGTGACGACCGCATACGACGTGGACGTGACTGCCATGTTGTGCAAAATAAGTCAATTGACTTCTGACACTGCTGCCAGCAACAACGCCACTACTTGAGCTGCTGTGTGCCGCCTCTGGTAGCAATCATGCCATATCCTGCAGGTGATAGGGCCCCTCCCTTCTCTCCAGAGGCACTGTAGAGGCTTGTGAATGACATCCCTCCCCTGTATAGACAGCTCTAGGAGCAGGTAAGTACCTCATGTGCACAATTGACTGTGTTCAACAACATCCTTTCCTTCCTCACCGGCTACAATGTGCCCCTGTGTGCCAGTTTGACTTCTTGTGAGCCTGTTGTTGCAGTCTGTGTGGCATCAATGGGATGTGCATGGTGCAGGTATTGGTGACCAGTACTATTTGTTGTGTTCATTCACATTGTGTTGTGTGATGTTTTTTGGCCCTAAATCCTCCTTGTGTTGGATGCATATAACTAGGCAAGGAGACTTCACTGCCTTCCAATGGCATTTCTTTGTTTATGATGATTATAAATGTTAGACAAAATGTATGTGTATGACATCATGATCACTGTATGCCTCTTGTCTGAGTCAGTTAAGGATCTTGTAAACAATGTGAATAGTGCCATAGATCTGTCAACCCATATATACGGCCTTGCCAAACATTTGTCTGGAAGGCACATCATGACTCACTCTGCCCTTAAGGTTGTCACACAAACCATAAGCCACATTTATGATGGCCACATGATGTACTGCCAGGCATGGAAGTGATGGAAATGTGAATGATATGTAGGTTCTATATACTCAGTCTGCAATGACCAGGGCTTGTCAAACGTGTCTCCCAGTATGAGACTTAGCCCAGAATGTGGGATAGTCCCTGTACACCAGCAAATCCTGCCGTGTGGTCAATATGAGGCTCTAGTTGCAACACTTGGCCCTGATTGCCTCAGTACATTGATTGATTAGGAATCAGTACCAAGGTATATCCCAGAATTAGTCCATATGTGCATTTTGCATCATTGTCAATGTATGTCTTTGACTCATGACAGGTCCCTTACTCCTACAGCTCTGTAGACAACTTCACGGTAGTCATATTTGTCCTGTAAAGACTTACTGCACACATGACAGACCCACAGTGCAAACAGTGTATAGATTCCTGGGAAGCAATGACATGTCACTCAGCAGCTTGGTTACATAGAGGAAACTGGACAATGCATACCTTTGTATGTTGGATGCCATCTCTGTAGTTGAGACAAAGATGTCCAAAGGAGTGTTCTGTGGTTCAGGTACATACTATAGCACCCCCTGAAGTGGCATGAGTTTGTATTTGGTAGGCCAGACATGCACAGGGAAGAAAGGCACTTACTGTGCCCACCATGCCAGCCCCTTCATTGCCACTCAAGTATAAGGGTGACGTCTGTACTATGGATGTGACCTGTAGGGACTGTATGCAGTGAGTGAAACTTGCAGAGCTTAAATGTGTTGGTCCAGTCAGACCTAAGGAGTTTACTTTTTAGAAACCAAGTAGGTGTGTAGTGTTTCATTGTGGCTTACATCACAGTACATGTTGATGGAGCATGGGCTATCTGATGCGAGTAGGCTTGCCTAGTCATTGTAGGCCATGAGCAGGGCAGGGGGTTAGTCTGCAGATGGTTACAAAAGTGTGTAGTAATTTCCTTGTACTTATTGGATGTGCTTTACTCTTGTGATGTGTTGGCAAACTGACCATTTTTTCTGGGAGTATGTGACACAAACATTTGGTCAAAAACATGTGATTGTAATTGCTTGTTTTGTTTCTTGAATCCATACAGGTAAACACCCATCAGAAGAAGGAGATATGGAGAGCCACCACCCGGAAGGTGCAGACTCTGGGGGTCCACAGCCGGCAGAGCACCCACTGTCGCAAGAGGTGGGAGGACCTGAGATGCTAAGAGTGGAAGTGGCTGTCCTCCTAACGTGGGCAGGGCACACGTCAGACCATAACCTCCCCTTAATGGTCCACATTCCCAGACCTTGATGGGTATTTCACGGGAACACAGCAAGCACAAGGGGGTGAATATGGGGCATATTTTTGCCTGTCATACTGCAAAGTTAATAAGTTTGGTTCTGACATCTTCCCCTGATGATTAGAGATGAGCCATGCGTGACACAGTAGATGAGTAACTGCTTGTTTAGATATGTAATGTGGTGCAAATTGATCAGCATTGCCTGTTGGCCCTGGGACCTAAGACACAACTGTGTACAATCCACAAACAATTTGTTCTCCAGGGACAACACACGGCTGTGTACAATGATAAATCAAGTAATGTTTGATGTTGTAATGGATGTAAATCCTATGCTACAGACCACTACTCCTCAGTGTTACAGGCCAAGGAAAAAGAAGTGATGGATCACTGTCCTCAACCATCGGTCTGGTCAAATGAGTAAATTGGCATCTGCCCCCCAGAGGCCACTTGTCTTCTGTGTGTGATGAGTGCTGGTGCCTCACTACTGTCTGTAATGCGATGATGGCCATCATACATGTGACAGAGCATACATTGTTTTTTACAGAGCACTACTTTTCCTTGGTAAATGGGGAATGTCTATTGACACAATTTATGTGCCATCACTCTTGCCAACATTCCTTGTGCCAACATATTAACATGTGTCCCTTTCTTTTTCGACAAAATATGTACACTGCTGTTTCATGCTTGGTCTACCTGTGTTCATGGGATGATTTCTGCATTCCTTCACATACATGTGCTTTATAACTTGTGTTTGAAATAGAACATTTGCAGTGGGGCTAGATTTCATGTAATGCCACAGACGGGAGCGGTCACCATTGATTGTTAGCTCGTATATACCATCACCCATCATAGTATGTCATGTGGCATATACAACTGCAGTAGCAATGAGGGACATGATGAGTAGGACTGGAGTGTTTACCCACAATGTGCATTTCCATGCTATTGATGTGGCATCATGTGGAAAAGGCAACTGCACATGTCTAATGGGTAAGGTTGTTACCTGACTGTTGGCATGCACCATGCAGTGACTAGCAGTTATGTTGGAATCATATGTGGTTGAGTACAAACATTCATCCATAGACATCTGTGTTTGCAGGACCAAAATGGAAACAGTGATGTGTCTTCGAATTGGGCAATATGTTGAGGGCCTTCTCCAAATACTTGCAAATCTCTGGGCCTCTTCAACATACGAAGAATTAATAGCATCTACTGATGCAATTCGATTATGTCATTGTAAGAGGTACCAAACATTAGTGTTCATTTCCCAGGGGCTTGCTGATTCATTGTGTTGTGGATTTTAGGGACATATCTCCCTGACAATTTGCACATTTTGTCTACAGTGTTCATTTACATGCCAACTGTGTAGCATATCTGAGCAACATTATTTCTAAATCCATGACTCCATTAGGACAAATTACACATGTTGAAGTGTGCATTGTTGATATGTTTACAGTGTGACATGAATATTTCTATGTCACCTTCTCCAGGCTACTATACTGCTGTCAGCAACATAGCAGATTTTAGGAGCATCCTTTCTTATTGTTGTGTTATTGTGTATGTAAGAAATAGATGTCTGCTTGACCTTCTGTGGAATCTGTGGGAATGAACTTGGCATTGTCCTAGTATTGTGTCACAACAGGTAACTGAGGTTTTCTCCATGAGGCAAAGCATTGAAGATGATGTGGTCTCCTACTTGTTCAATGCTGTGGGCAACTGTTGACAGTTGAGATGGCATGCATGCATATGGTATGGTACACGAAGGAGGCCTTTTGATGTAGTTTTTTGCTGGGACCAACTTGACGTCATGGCAATGTTTGCTAATCACAGCTGTTGTTCAAGTGTGATCAGAAACATCTGGTGATCCCTTTCCTCTTTGTATACATGGTGCAACCAAATGGGGAAGCATCTGGCCACGGTACCTCCATTCCTGACAGCACAGACACAGAGGGACCTAGTGGCCTTGAGGGTGAGGGGAGTGCCATGGAAGAGACAGCATCAACATCATCCTCATTGGAGTCTTCCTCCAGTGGCTTCTCCCTAGTGGTGGCCGACCCATCAGAACCTGCTCCTGGATCATCTTTGTCCGCCACCCCCAGTTTTATCACCACGCTCCTTGTTGCTCCCCTGTTGGCTTTGCCCGCTTACTCGGGAGGATGGTCATCTCCTTTGCCGCAGACACCTCAGCCCCAGCCCCCGTTGCCCCGCTGCCCTGAGTGAGGAGGCTATTGGCCTCCTGAGGAGTATCTCTTTGGGGCAGACTGAATCTATCCAGGGGCCAACTTTCGCAGACCAATGCTTTCTGGGAAGGCATTCATAGTGTCATGTCTGGACTTTTCTGGCTCTGGCCACCTCTCTCATGACAAACAGTCACCCCCACATTCCTCTCCCCCTCCACCTTCCTCTTCCCAATCCAAATCCCCTACCCCCGACCTGTCCCAAGGACACAGACACATTTGCATGAACACACACAACAGCACACTTCAACATAAAAACCACAAGACACATGGGCATGCAGGCACTCAACATATACCAACAAACATGACATTGGCCACCACTTCACCAGACGCCCCACCACCCCCCACTGATCCAGACACCACATCCAGCATACCAACAGACACCACCATAACAGCCAGTGACACAGCCACCAAATCCACCATACCCTCAGATACCACCCCAACAGACACACAGATATCCACAACTTCAAGCACACCCACAGGCACAAACCCAACAGACACATAAACATCCACCACTCCCACATCACCCAGCACCTCCACATCCCAGCCCCCCAAGACACGCAAACACACACACTCATACATGCAATGGACACCACCCAAACAGAACCATATCTTACACATTCACACACCCAAGACATCTACATCCATACACAAGACAACCAGTCCATCAATCTCCAAATCTCCAACCTCTTTTGCAGACACTCCCCATTTTCCAAAAGAGAGTTTCCTTTTTCAGTTTGCCCCTTCCCCTATTCCCTCAACACCCACCCAAACCCAAGAGGCCCCACCCATATCCCAGCCCTTCCCTTCCACATCAAATTCCTCCCCGTCACATCTATCCTCCCTGCAAACATCCATACACCTCCTCCCCAGAAGAAGCCCACCACTCCTAAGAAAAAAGACCTCTCTCCCAAACCCAAACTCACCCATTCCAAATCCAACTGTACCCAAAGATTATCACTGAGGTGCCTGCCTACCTGCCCACCTGATGTCCCTTCCTGTGGAGGTTCCCTGGCAGTGATTGGCAGTGTTTGGAGTCAAGTGTGGGCACAGTGTTGTGTACGTACATCTAATAGGACTTGCCAATTACCTTTGTTCTGAACAATTTGGAGCTACTAAACCTAAGTTGTTATATTTTTGGGTACACATTTGTCCTGCAATTACTTTTATACATGTATGTTGTTCCTGAGTACCTTTGTTTTGTATGCCTACAGTTGTGTGTGTTTCAGCCTGATTGCTGATCCATTTGCTGTTATTCGCAATATCTGACTTTGTGGGCAGTGCTGGTGTTACCCAAGACAACGGTAAATGTTGACTGTCTGAATATGTCGGTGTTAATCCAAATGGGATGTCATTGCATTGTGTTATGTTTGGTATGGTAAGTATTTCTCTTGTGTTGTCCAAGGTTAGCATGTATGGTGTTAGACTTGTCCCCTGATATGGATTGTACATCCATCTCATGTGTGGAAGCTAGAGTTTTATTTGTGAACACATGGCCGGTGTTCAATTGTGCTAGGTACCTTCCTTTGCATTTAACTGAGCATGTGTCCATTCTGATGTGTGTACATTGCTTCATCTAGATGTATGGCCCATGCTGTTGCTGTTGTATCATCTTTCTTGACTTGAACTTCCTCATTATGCAGATAGGCATTGCACTTGGCTCTAACATTGTTTGTCCCTGAGATACATGAAGAGCCAGTGTCTGTGCAAATGTTGTTTTAGGGGCATGTGGAAAGTGTAATGTGTCCCAGGGCAGCAGCCTTTCATGAGTGCCCCTGATTACCCCATCCCTTTTGTGCAGGTATTGTTTGCATAGTAATCTTTGGGTATGTGTCTCTCAAACTATTGTGCATCCAATTGTCCTTCCATTGTGTTACAATATAGGTGATGTGTGGGTCCATTGCAGGGATGTTGCATGGGAGGGGTGTTTGTGTTCTATGAAACATCCATACAGATGTGTGTTCAATCTGATGACAGTCCATGGCATGTCTGCAATGTGAGGGTGTCAGTTGGTTTGGTAGATGTGATGTTGTTGTGTTGGTGCTGTTGTGTGATAGAATGTTGTGTACACCTCCCTATCCCTGTGCATGAGATGGTCAGAGTTATGTTTTTTCGGAGTGTTATGGTGCAGTGTCAGTGACTGCCCATGGGGGATGGTTTGTTGCAGTGATTGCGTCATTCTTCATGTATGACTCTGACTGTGGACACAATGACACATGTACTTGGTGCCTGTAGCATGAGCCCTATATCATGCAGATGACAGTGCGACGATCTTCATGGCACACATCGGTGTGTGTACTTACTGGTATCCACGGTGTCATGGATTTTAGGCACTTTTGATGAGCAGCAGCTGGATGTGAATGATGGGCTCCATGGAGGCACAGGAACTGTAACACTGACTGCAGGTGAGTTGCTTCCTTTATGCTCTCCATTTCTGCCAGCTAGGACGTTGTGGTTGGACTGCCACGGTCACATTGGCGGGGTGCAACATGATAATGAGTCCAGCAGAAACACTGTCTCTGCCAGCCTGTTTGTCCTGCCTCATCACTGCCGCGGTCTGCGCTGCCTAGTGGTGCCGGCGGTCTTTCCTCTATAGGCACGCCAGTATCGTAATACAGTGGTCTGACCACCAAGTCGATGGCGGTCAGACTGCCACCATGGCAGTGCATAGACCAGCAAACTCATAATCAGGCCCCAGGTCCCAATTATAACTACCTAGTGATATATATATATATATATATATATATATATATATCCAAGAACAAACAGGTGAAGGATGCTGGTTGAATTTTGACTGCAATAAAAATAAATAATTTCCTCCTGGAGTGCGGTGGTGAAGTTGCTTGCAACTGTTTGTTCTTGGATTTATGAGAGGAAATGGTCCATTCCTCACACCTGCACAAGCATGAAAGAGCGCGCCAGAAGCTGGACCTGTTTGTTTGCTCATATATGTATGTATATATATATATATATATATATACCCCATGTCCAAACATGAGTCACAATCCTAGTCAGGGCAAGTAAGATGCACACCATAAATTAACCTGTGCTCACGCTCTCTTAGCTCTTATCACAGAGCAGTTAGGCTTAACTTGGGAGGCAATGTGTAAAGTATTTGTGCAACACTTCAAACAGTTAAGTAGTGAAAACAGTAAAAGCACCAAAAACACCACACATAAAGACACCACACCCAGCTAGAAAACTAGAGCTTAACGCTATGAGTTAAACAAGACCAAAGTGACAAAAATCCATTAAGTATATGTTGAGTTTTGAATTTTTATAGATTAGAATGCAATACAGTTCTGAAAAAGCATGAAGCACCAACTTGGAGTTGGATACAATACCAGACAACTGCTGCTGAAGTTTTACCTTCTCAAAGTTAAGGCAACAGTCCTTTTCACAGGGAAGACGTTTGTTGGGTACAAGGAGAACACTGTTAGCGGTGGTCTGCGCGTGTGACCAGTCAGCTTAGTGTTACGGATGGGCAGACTGGAGCCTTATGGTCACAAGCCGTGATGCTTGCTGTGTGAAGAGACAAACGTGCTGCAGCTTTTTCTGATTCTTTGTGCGAGCAGCAGTATTCCGGTGCAAGCAGATCCATTTGCAGTCGCTATGAGCTAAAAAGTCAGGAGCCACAAAACCACTTTCAAGTGCCCAGGACTTGAGACGCATATCTTGAGGGTCAGGAGCTGGTTCAAGACGTGTCCAGAAGATGTAGCAGATATGTTTGAAGTCTTTTGTGTCCCTTAGACTTCAGTTCTTATATCCAGTGGTGCCTTTGAAGTAGGGGAGACTTCAAAGAAACGCCTTTGAAGTGCACATAGTTTCTGTCTTTCCTGTCTTGGTTCCAGACTTACTACAGAGGGGCATGCAACAACTTGTGTGGTTTTCAGCTCCTCCCTCCCATCCTTCCCAGGATGGCCCATTAGGCTGTGCATAGCCCATCAACAAAACCTAAGCTTCCATTGTGTGTGGCTATCTGGAGGGAATGCACAAAGCCGAGCTGTCACCCACCCAAGTGTACATTCAGAGACATGCAGAGGACATCACATTGTTTATGCAAGAAAATGGCAACTTCCTAAAAGTTACATTTTCAGAATTACAATTTAAAATCTGACTTCACCCTAAACTGTGATTTAAAATTGTGATTCCAGAGACAGCAAAAAAGTGGGTCCAATCTCTTCCCAATTGGAAATTACACTTATAAAATAAAGTAAGACTATCCCTTGAGAGAGATAGGCCTTGCAGTAGTGAAAAACACATTTGAGAGTTTGTCTCTAATAGGACATGCTCAACTTAAAAGTACAAGTCCTATGTTTTAAAAACACTGCACTATGCCCTTTGGCTTTCTAGGACCTATCTTAGGGGTGACTCATGTATTACAAAGGAAGGTTTGGGCCTAGCAAGAAGGTTAACTTGCCAGGTCGACATGGCAGTTTAAAACTGCACACACAGGCTCTTCAATAGGAAGCCAGAGTTATGTTTAATTGGATACTTAAGTGGGTGGCACAAACAGTGGTGCAAGCCTACCAGTAGCATTTAATTAAGAGGTCCTGGGAACATGTATTGCATTTTACAAGGAACTTGTAAATAAGTAAAGTATGCCAATTGTAGATAAACCAATGTTACCAAGTTTTAAGCAGAAAACACATGCACTTTAGCAATGGTTAGCAGTGGTAAATTGCCCAGAGTCCTAAAGCCAGCAAAAAACAAGGTCAAGTAGGGCATAAGGCAAAAAAGTTAGGGGAACCCACCCCAAGGATGCAAGTCTAACAATGGGCTACCGCAAAATCTAGACCAAATTTTGCAGAAAGCTAGATCTTGGTCCACAGATTGTGCTTTTTGTGGTTTGGTGTAAATCCATTCAGGAGCTTCTGAGAACGTAGGGTTAAAAAGATATAGATATCAGGATGGTTGGGACCACAAGAGTCTCAAGAGACTCTTTCGGGAGTGCCAATTTATGATTGGTCCAGGGAGCTTTATTTCCCTTGGACCATCTCCCTCCCGCGGGAGTCAGACTACCACGAAGGCGACTGCTCTGATTGGTTAACAATAACATGCTAAAAATGTTGATGGCAGCCATTACAGGACTCTTGGACTCAGGAGCAGATTTAAGAGATCGGAGCATCACTTTTCGTGACGTTCCGGTGGTGCTAAACACTGCTCCATATTTTGTGGCATTACGCCTCCTTGTAAATATGGGTCCCCTCCAACACAATTTTCTGCATCAGAGGAGCTTGCAGTTGGTGTTGCAGTGGGCATTCCACCGCAAAACCCATTGCTTTTGACACTGCCCCAGATTTAAGAGTAATTGTAAATCTGTGGCAGCCCCAATAACTAACCCCACCACAGGGGTTGTATTAGCATGCCAAAATAAGGAGGAATGCTTTTATTCCACCTAATTTTTTGCTTTTCTATGTGTGCTGCATTTTGCAGCACACATAGAAGAAGCAAAATGCCATGGACGATTGTTTCAGGGCAGGAAGGTGTCTCTTCCTGCACATAAAAAATAATTTCAAAATGACACTTTGGTACTTCTATTTGTGCTGCACCTTGCAGGACACATAGAAGTGCCAAATCACCATTATAGATTGTTTATGTGCTGGAAGGGACACCTTTTTGCACATAAACAATCTATCAAGGGACACCTTTCTGCACATAAACAATCTATCCACTCAATCCAGACACCGTTGCACTATGGTGCAAGGATGCCTGCGTTGGCGTAGGGAGCTTAATTCACCACCGGCACACGGGGAAACGCAGGGGTACACCGTCTTCATGCAAATATGGAGCACCCCTGAGTTTCAAAAGTGGCACAGTGCGGCGCTGCTATTTTTGGTGCAGCACTGCTCCACTTTGGCATAAATCAAGGCCTTAGTCCCCTGTTCTGAAGTTAAGCAAAAAAATTGTATAGAGGAACAGGGTAGGGATAGCATCACCCTATAGTGGGATACAGAGGGACCCGTTGTGGGGCCAAAAAACTAATAGAAAATGTCAAAGGACTCTTGCTGGACCGAGGAAAACCAGAATTGAAATGACAGCCGGCCCACATTTAATTATCTTATGCCCTGGGGAGCCTACCACATGACTAATATCATAAAGGGGAGAAGGGCCCCCCTCCCCAAGTCTCCAGAGGTCCCTAAGAGCTTACCCCCAGTGCAGAAATCAATGAAAATGGGGAAGGTGCCGTGTGGCCCCTGCCTCCAAATGCCCCAGAGAGCCCACCCCTAGGGCCGGCACTACTTTTTAAGGGGAGGAGGGCCACATGGTTCCCCACCTTGAGCCATGAGCGGCCCAGAGGGGTCCACCCCCAGGTCTAAAACCCTATAACAATTGGAGAGGGGCAGCACATCCTGATCCGCATACCTCCAAAGAGTCTGGGGATCACACTCCCAAGGCAGACATTACATTTTATGGGATGGGGCACACGTTGCCCCCCTGCTTGAGCCTTTAAAAGGCCCCCGGGGCCCCATTTCTGGTGCTGATTACTTGAGGGGTCAATGCAGCCCCACTCCCTAAGCCATTGATGGCCCAGGAGTCTCCATCTCCCGGGTGGCTCAGTAGCTTTGTTCAAGGGAGACCACCCCTGGACATATTGGTTTTCCTTCCCGCACTGCTGCAGACAGGAAACCTGTGTTTGCTCTTGCTTGGAGGGAGTGAACTGAGCTTCAAAAATGCTCCTACCTACTGGGAGTGGACTTTAGATGTTTCCCTGCCTGCAGTGATGCAGAAATGGAAACAGATCTAAATATTACTTTCAACCATAGGGAGTAGCCTTGGGAGATGGTCCCTGCGGTGGTTAGCAGTGTTGGCTCCCGCTAGATGTGGGGAGCTAGCTGAGACTGTGAGAGCCTCGAGGCTCTCCCAGAAGCCCCCAATGACACTATGGTGGGTGCCCTCGGTGGGTACCAGGGCACCCACCTTTCACTTTGTGGGCATTAAGAGATGGTGTCCCTGGCACCGACAGTGACCTAGAGAGAAGGGCTGAAATGTGCCCAAGGACTTGGGTCATGTGCCACCCCTCCCCTGTAAATTGCCTTGGAGAATGGGGTCCCTGGGGCTGAAATTGGACAAGGTAGGGGGGCCTTGTTCCCCATTCCCCCCGAAAAATGCACCAGCCTGGGAAGTGGGTTAACCCTGTGACTAAAATTGACCCAGGAAAGAGTCTGCATGCCCCATCCCCTTGTAAAATCCACCAGTCCATGCTGATAGGGTCCCTGGGGTTGAAATCTGGCTGGGGAGAGGAGCTACATGCGCCCCTCCCCCTTTATTTAAGAGTGGCCGGGGGGATAGGGTAACCAGTGCCTAACAAGTCTTGAGGTAGGGAACCACATGTAAATCAGTGGACAAGGGGATTAGGTACTCAGGGCTGACAACTGATCAAGGAAGGGGGCTGCATGGACCCCAGCCCTTTTTTTAGAATTGGCCCTGTGAGATGGGGTCCCCAGTGCCTAACAAGGACTCGGAGAGGGGGGTTGTTATAGTTAGCAGAGCTGACTATAACTTCACCCCCTCATGCACTGCTTATGACCTGACATTCAACATATTCATAACATGTTATATGACATAATTTATGACATAGCTGATGCCACCTCAAACAAAGTTATTGATGACATCAGCACCAGTGAATACAAGGTTACCAATGTTTTTAGGTGTTCAACATATAATTCAGTGTCTTTGTTCATTCTTGTGTTCAGGGGCACCTTCTTTCCTATCCTCTTCCCTCGTGGCATGATATTTTACTGGTTTTAGCTTACAAACAATTGTGTATATCTCGTTTATGGTTCCTTCCGGATTGAAGTGAAAATCTGGAAAAAAAACATAGGGCGTCATTGCTAGTGTGGCGATCCGAGGACTGCCACACTTGTGGTGATGGTCAGACCGCCGCACTCCAGGCGGTCCGACTGCCACATTACAACCCTGGGAGACGGACCTGCCACAGGACCGCCTTCACCGTCAGGAACTTCGTTCCCGACAGGCTGACGTTGGTCTGGGCTGTACTCCACTAAGGCTGTGCTGAACTCAGTACTGCCATGCTCATTACAACTCAGCTTTCCACCAGCCTTTCCATGGTGGTCACCCCGCCATGGAAAGGCTGGCAGAAAGCCAGTGCCAGGGGCCAAAGTGGGGCCCTGCATTGCCCAAGTCCATGGCATTGGCAGTGCATGGGTCTCCTTGCCCAGCACCATCAGAATGCGCACTATCTGCTTTGCAGACAGTGCATATTCTGATGGTGCTAGTGTGCTACGGTGTTGACATCTGCTCCCTTAAAGGAACCGTGACCAATACTATAGCAGTACCTTGGGGGGGACATCATCACCATGGCGGAGGCATCTTTCCCGCAACTTTGGTGGCCGGTTTGTTTAGCCGCCAAACTAGAAAGGAGGCCCTTAGTCTCTTTCTCAGTACGTTCTCCTCATCGTGAGTTGCTTCTTTATCATACTGATTCATTATGGCTTTTTAAAATTCTTTTAGCAACTTTATTTCCCATATCATGTCCCCATTCTTGAATACATTTTCTACCCGCATTCTCATCCCTTGATTGTTTTTTGACCCAGGGACAGTAGGCACATTTTGTATAATAACTTGGTGTTCAGACCTCTCATTGCTGACATACATTTATCATCAAATTCTATTTTCAAACTCACAGAACTTCAACTTGTTTCACTCAGCCTATCTAATGTTTCCCTTTTACAAAGTATTTCAAAGCTTCTTGCAAATATGCAGATCTGAATATTATCATAATCATTTTTGCCCCAAATAAATCACTTGTTTTCTCTGTTTCACTTCATCCTCATGTTTCCTGAGGCTTTCATCTATTTTCTTTAAGTGTTGGTTTATTTCCCCTGAGTCCTCCATATTTTTTAATCTCCTTCAATAACTTTTCTCTCTCTTCTTACAAGCTTTCATGTGCCTCTCTGTCACAATTTGTGAAATTTTTCATTTTCTGTCTTGGGCGGCCATGTTATCCTCACTCCATTCCTGTAACATCTCCGGGCATGCATTTCGATGGCTCTGCATAAGAATTATGCTTACACCTCTCAGCACTCTATTGACCTCCAGATATTTGCCAAAGGACATCATTTCCCACAATTTGTTTTCTTTGGTCGTAACATTTTCAGCTGCCTCTCTTTTTGTTGCCAATTCAGTGTTATAGATTTGCTCTTGTATCTACTGTACTTAAATCTGCATTTACTGCCTTGAGGTTTTTGTCCCTATGTAATTCCATGGCCACTTTATTATTATTAAATGTCCCAATTACACCTTTTGTTGCTACACTTGCCAAATCGTGGGCTGAAGGATATTGCAAAGGTGACTGAGATTGTGGATATGGTTAAAATGCTTTAGCTTACCTTCAGGAGACTCGGAGGCCGAATAAGCTCTCTAACTCCTTTCACCGTGGGATTGAACTTAAGGGGAAAGCATTGTCCTCCTCTGTGGTTGTCCAGTGAAATCAGGCAACTTCTGTGGCTCTGTTTCATTTGTATTCATAGCCGTTTGTCATATTTGGTGCAGAGCACAGCACAGTCTCGTCTGGTGCCTTCTCTGGGGCCTAAGGATAGTTCCCTGGATCACCCAGGTGGGCAAAGAGGATCAAATTAAGGACATGATTAAGGCTATGCTGGCCAAAATTCAAGGGCAGTTTATAGCAAACTAGAGGCAAAATTGGAGGCAAACTTGACTCCTATTAATGAGCAACACAGCCATTGAAGTTGCACTTGAAAATCTAAATTCACCCATGATACCCTCTATGATCTCTATGCTTACTAACATGCCCACTCTACTTGCTACAGTGTGTAATCCCCCTGTGCCCATCCTGCCAACAAATGGGGTCCTTCTTTCTTTAGCCCCCGGAGGCGGGGAGCAGGGGCACTCCCAGCTGTTTTGGAAGAAGGGTGGGAGTAAAATAGGGCAAGGGGGAAAAAACCTAGAGAGGATGGAAGATCTGGCCAAACCAATCATCAGGCTCAGTAGTGCTCTGTCTTTCTCCTGAGACATGCCCCTATGTGGTAGTGATATCTAACATGCCCCTCGTCCAAGGAATACCATTGAGTCGGTCCCTTAGTTAATAAACAAAGTACTTTATTGGTTGCACAAACATGCTAATTGCCTATTTTTAATGTCCTCAAGCATATTAATGGTTCGAAGGGTAGGGTGGGTTGGTCCACCGCCGAAGTGTTGCACTGGTGATTGTGTGATCATTAACTATAACTCCCCTGCCATTGTCTGCAATATTTTTGCTAACTCCTTTACGGGTGGTGGCATCCAGATAGGCATGTCAGTCCGACCACTGGACTTTTTTATTCATCACAGTAGCTTGCAATTGGCCCTGTATGCAACCAAATACAGAGGTGGGCCAATACTGGGAACAAAAGTAGACGTATATGGCCGATGGGTCTACCAGTGCAAAGAGAGGTTCACCCTTCCCTGTTTTGCCAATGATTGACTCCCTTTTGTTAGTCTATCTATTACTGTGGCCTTGGCAGAATTTAGGCAATCTTGGAGGCAACCGCAGTTGGCAATAATTGCATGTCAAAATTTGGTTACATCTGGCACTAGTCCAGGTTTGGGTCTGATAAAGCTCCATACATCAGACTGATGTAGACCTGGTCCTGTGGCAGGGCCTGCTGGATTTTTGGGAAATTTCTAGCATTGAGAGCTTGGAGAGCTTGGAGAGATCTTTAGTGGTGTCACATTCTGGGGAGTAGTCTCCCCCCTGGTGTTGCAAGTGGGGGTTTCTTATTGTGCCCATACTAACTGGGTATCAGGATCCTATAAATATCCTAATCTGGCATACCACCACAGGTATTAGTTCTAAAACGTAACATCCATCATGGAGGCAATTTATTGATAAACATCCAATATGCCTATTCCAGGAATCCTTGGCTGTAGGTGCAATATACAGGTGTGGCTGCAAGAGTTTCTGGATCCCAGCTAGCGGATCAGCATCAGGACGACCATTAGGAGGGTTGCTCGTGTGGGTGAGTTTATCTCTTTGTTGTTCTGTAGTTGAACCAGTGAAAACCAAGGTTTGGTTTTAACTCCAACTAGGGTGCACCTATTGCACTATTAAACATTTATAATAGGAGCGTGGGGAATTATGGTGCATCTCCTTCATTGCACATATTGGATACGATCTTGGCAGACCTCTCTGCTTTGCATTATGCAATAGTTTTGGACAACATGAATCCAACCTATGAGCCAAATGCCATATCACAGGATACATCCCATAAAGAGGACCAAGTGTGGGGTACACCAGAGTCGAGGGCCACCCTAAGAAAATCCCATCTAGGGCTACTCTATAGATGGTAGATACCACTCTAGCCCATGGGCTACAATCATGCAATGGTAGGTTGCCTTCAGAAGTTACAAATGTACCAACATTTAGACGTGGGATTTATGTAAGCCACATTGATTATATTCTGTTGGACATCAGAATATAGAGGCATTGGTGGACATGATGGTAATCCCCCGGGATGAAAGCGACAATGATCCTTTAGTATTATGTGCCCACAAATTGTGAACACTGGTTCCTCCACTATCAACTGGGAGTTATAATCAGCATCTACAGGTCAGCAATAATTGCAGGAACGTGGGAGGATGTAAACTGCTCCCCAGAGGTTATGTCACACTTGTATTCAATGCTTGCTGTACACGTGGAAGTTATGCACAGCAACTGGTGGCTAGTGAGAGATCCTGGCAGAGCATGTAATATTTTTCAATAGTTCGAGAGACCTCTCTGTATCCACAAGCAGCACCACAGGGCATACATGCATTCATGCTGGATGGTTCAATGACTTCTGTATGAAGGCTAAAAGTAGCCTGTTAAAAGCAGGGAAATTAAGGTGACAAGAGCTGAGTATAGGTGGTATCTAAAGCAAGCAAAGTTAGCTGGAGAAAACCAATTTTGGGATGAGCTGTTGCAGACATCCTCAATTAATGATTCCAAAAATTTCAGGCAGCTAGTCAGTATTGGCACTGGAAACTCCCGAACCATCTTGCATACTTCCCTGTGAACGGACTGCACATTTTAGTAACCTGTATTGAGGTGAACTACCCAGCATTTTCCCACCAGAAGCATCCACATCTGAGTCTGATTTCTTCCCTTGGCTAGAGGAGCATAGTGCTTTGCCAGAGATTCACCTTAAAGAGACTGCTTGGGCAATTAAAACATTAAAGCAAGGGAAAGTGCCTGGCTTTGACAAAATTCCCTGTGATCTTTATAAATCCAACAGTAGTATTTGGGTCCCATATGTGAACGCAATCACAAATGCAATTGTCACAGGTGCTCCAATCCTGCCTGCATGGAGAGGGACTGAGATCGTGCCCATTTTCAAAAAGGGGATCCCTGGTGTCCCTTCAAACTATTGTTCCATTAGCCTTCTGGATAATCTCCAGAATGTCTTTTCTCTGCACATTTTAGAATGGCTAGTAGAGTGGATCAATGAAAGCCATGTACTATCTAATTTGGAAGCAGGGTTTAGACTCTCAACTACCTCCATTGATAAATTATTTTGTTTTCTGCAGATCAAATAGAAGATGGCAGATGTAATAGGTGGTGACCTCTCTGTGGTATTTGTAGACCTCCATGCTGCTTTTGACCTGGTACCAAGGGAGACGTTGTGGGTCACTCTCTTGGAAATGGGGGTCCAGGACAATTGCTAGGAATCTTTCTGGAAAAGTTCCCTTCACCTCCATGAAGGAAACTTTGCCAGAATCCACTGTGGCATTAAAGGGGAACTAACTGACCCACTCCTAATTAAGAAGGGCATCCGGTAAGGATGCATTCTGGCCCCTACCTTCTATTTATTGTGTATTAAAATTGCCTAAAGTATTTAACTAGCTGTGCCAATGGCTTGCCTTTGCTTGCTCGTCAAAAAATGTCAGGCCTCTTTTACGCAAACAACACTTTCCTTTTAGCTAAAACCAGGACAGGCATTCAAAACTTGGTTGACAGTTTCTGCGCATTTTGTAAAGAATATGGTTTAGAGGTGAATGTTGCCAAAACAAAGTTGATGGTTTATACAAAGAAGAAGCGGGTACCTGGCACACTAAAATTCGCCAGTGAGATATTGGGGAGGGTATTAGAATTTGATTATTTAGGTGTCAGAGTGGTTGACTCTGTATCCAAAAGTTCTCAAGTTGTAAGCCATACAGCGGGGGCCATCACTAGGATGGCAAGCATGGCTCAGTGGTTTCCTGTTGACCCTACAATAGAAATCTATAAAATGCAGGTACGGGGTGCAGCACTCTATGGGGCAGAACTATGGGGGTGCTGCAATTTTTCCTCCCTGAGGGTCAAAGAAAAACAACTTTTTAAGTTTAAGTGCCATAACTGGGTAGGGAAAGGGAACTCCCCTGCTGCCTTTATCAATTGATGTAAAGATAAATCCTGTTTCAGAGTTCGTAGCCCTAAGGATGTTTTTATATTGGGACTGTATTTGGACCACCATAGATTTACAGGATTGTAGATCAGGCCTTAGTGATATCCTTAGCCTCAGTCACATACTTCAGAGATCAAGTGGTTGCAATGCATGAAAAGGGCAGGTACCGAGTTGGGGCTCAGGGAGTTTGGGAAGGATGCTTTGTCTATCCAGGCCAATAGTGGTAATAGGGTTAAACACATCTATTAATAGAGGATAGCTGCCCAAAATGAGCAAGCATGCCATAGAGCTAGCCTCACAAGGTGCTTTTCATTGCACAAATCTGTGCTAAAAGCTGGGGAATTCCTTGATTACATATTCACAGCATAAGCCAGCACCTTGTTTTGCTGTTCTGATATGGAAGCTTGTCATTAGCGACTTTTACTGCGTGATGGGATTCTTCCAGAGAAGGCTTGAGCAGCTGTAATTTTTGTCTGGCTACTGGGGAAACTGAGGAACATCTGCTGTTTTTTTGCCCCAAATATGCAATTTCCAGCTTAGGTGGCTTGTTTTGTTGTGCAGGATCTTATCATTTACAGACAGCATGAGTGCCCTGAGGATCTGTATGCGTGATTCTTCCTCTGTTATGGTGACAGTCTCCAAATTTTTATTTTCAGCATGGAGAATTAAACACAAATTGACCTCACTACAGTAGTGAATGGAGACACAGAGGTTGAGTCCACAGTGTACTGTACTCTACTGTTTTATTCCACTGCTAGATTGCACCATTTTGTTAATAGTAACCTAATGATTAATTATTATTAACTTTGATTCTAGCCCTCAAAGTGCATTGCACTTTGGATGACGGTGTTATATGAAATGACAGGATGGTTTTTATTGTTTTATTAATCTGTTTTCATTCTTCTAAAATCTGTATGACGATGAAAATGACATTTTTTGAACTGTCAATTACCTTGAATTAAAAAAACAAACACATTGTAGATGCAGCTCAAATTCCTTGAATTCATGAGTGTTTGTAGGTGAAGTTATTAATTGTTTTTCAGTGGATTTATTTCCATTATATCTTTCATTCCTCTGTATTGTAATCCAGATATTCCAAGCAAACCGTATACTAGCCAGAAGAAACCTTTGATTCTCTATTGTATTCCAACAGTGACACATGATTAAGCATAGTTAATAAATATATATGCAGGTCCTCATCTTGATTATGGCCATGTTGGAATTTTGTTTCATATTTGATTTTGTGTCTTTATGAGTGAGATATATATCTATATCTACATCTATCTATCTATCTATCTATCTATCTATCTATCTATCTATCTATCTATCTCTCTCTCTCTCTCTATCTATCTATATATATATATATATATATATATATATATATATATATATATATATATATGTAAGTGCTGTAATATCTGCGGTACCTACCAGTGCATGGTGAGGGTGCAAGTTATATTTACCTTAGGATGCAAGTTATAGATACTTGAAATAACTCTAACTATAACTGCTCAATTTCTATGATTTTGTACGAGTAATTACAGAACCCAACTGAAACGTCCCTATAAACTTTGTTTTTTTTAAAGTGAATTTCTATGTTTATTTAAATTCTGCTTCTTAACTATATAATTCCTGTACCCTTTGTTTTTTCAATGAATTTACATGTTATTCCAACCAGGGTGTCTCTGGGTGTGAGAGTGGGTGTGACAGTTTCTTTGTGAGTATATATGTGAGAGTCTGAGTGGGTCTGTGAATTAGTGTGTGAGTCTCTGTGTGGGTCTGTGAGTGGGTGTGTGAGTCTCTGAGCGGGTCTGTGAGTGAGTGTGTGAGTCTCTGACTGGATCTGTGAGTGGGCGCATGAGTCTTTGAATGGGTTTGTGAGTGAGTGCCTGAGTCTCTGAGTGGATCTGTGAGTGGATGCATGAGTGTCCAAGTGGGTCTGTGAATGGGTGTGTGAGTGGGTGTACGAGTGGGTGCGTAAGACTCTTAGTGGGTCTGTGAGTGGGTGTGTGAGTGTCTGAGTAGGCCTGAGAGTGGTTGGATGTGTGTGTGAGTGGGCCTGTGAGTGGGTACATGAGTATTTGTATGGGTCTGTGAGTGGGTGCATGCATGTTTGATTGAGTCCGGGAGTGTGTAGGTGATTGTGTAAGTGGGTCTGTGAGTGGGTGCGTCAGTGTCTGGGTGGGTCTGTGAGAGGATGTGTGAGTGTCTGAGTGGGTGCATTAGGTTCTGAGTTGGTCTGTGAGTGGGTGTGTCAGTGTTTGAATGGGTCTGTGAGTGGGTGCATAAGGGTCTGAGTGATGTGTTAGTGGGCACATAAATCTCTGAGTGCATCTATGAGTGAATTAATTAGTGTTTAAATTAGTTTGTGAATACAATTTTTTTTGCAGATATTGGCAAATTCATTGTGACATTACCTGGGAAGAGGCCACGCTGAGCATCACAAAGCATTCACGAATATAGCACAGTGTGAAGAAAATACTTTTAAGGTCATAACTTCACCCTCACAGTCCCCTACATCACAACCCTGGGGTCAGGGTACCTACACTAGGCTGGTGGAGAAGACCGCCATAATATGATATTGGCAGTGATGCATACACAATCCTGCCAAAGCACCGCTAGCACCAGCAGGGCAGTCAGACCGGCACAGTTGATTGGAGCCAACGTCTGTCTGGCGGAGACCATGTTTCTGCCGGACACATTACGAGGTTGCACACCACCAAGATTTCCGCCACTGTCAGACCACCACGGAACACCAGGCAGAAACTAACAGTATAAAAGGAGACACTAACCTCCAGGAAGCCATACTCATCTGGAGCAGCCATGGAACCACAACTAGATGTCATCCCACTGCTCCTGCTCGCAGAAAGACAACGGAATCATCACCAACGAGGAAGACAACAACCGTTAAGCACACACACTCACTTGTTCCATTTGCAAATTTATAAATTTGAACAGTTACATAGCATAACGCACAGAGGGGGTGTGAAGGCTGTACTCACACATAATAGTACAGTGACATACACATTAACATACAGCAACAAATACACCCACACATATACAGAATGCACACCGCCGCTAACACACACACACTAGACGTCAATACCATACAGTTATGCATGGCAACACAGCAGAGGCCCAGCCTCACAAATTCACATAAAACATACAAATTAGTAACAACACCACAACCCCACAAATATAAATACATGTCAAATACTCACAACCAACACTGGCCAGGGACCCCACAAACATAAAAGACAATATAAACTCATCTGTGATGAAACACACACAATTACACCATCATGCAACCTAGTGAACACCATACACATCACACACACACACACACACACACACAGTACACTGAACCTATTATGCCATGCACAATACATGCAGACTCAAACAGTCTAAACACACAAAGCCACACAGCACTACAATCAACACATATAACACTAGCACATCACACCACCATGACAAAATTTCAGCTAAATAGGCATATCCATCACACAAAATACACCCTATCCCTGGGGGATAAAAGACATGCACACAAACCCCCAGACTGCTCAAACAAAACCGAAAGCATCAAGCAGCACACACACACACAAATACTGGCACACAACCAATATCAGCCAGGAACAACTCAAACCTAGGAAAGGAAATGCAGGATAAAGGTGTAACCAGAAAACCAACAACTGGTTAGTTTATTTTTGGAAAATAATGGAGTTTTATAAGATTGTCCAAGGCCATTGGCCAGTCCATTTTACTTAAAACAGCACCAAAGGCACTAAATGGTGCCCCTACTTGATTGCCATGTAACCTCCACAGGTAGGAGCATCAAGGGGGTAGGCAGGCACCTCAGGGATCCTTTGGAGGTGGTGGGGGTATTGGGGGTTTGGCTTAGGCTTGGGGGAGGGGGGTTAGGCTTTGGCTCGGGAGGGGACCGGATCGTGTTGGGAGGGGGGACTTCTTTTTGGTGGGGGAGGGGCATGGGTGCTGGCAGGGAGGTACTGGAGGCCTTAGAGGTAGAAGAGATGGCCTGGGGGAGGGAAAAAGTTCTTTTAGAGGTGTCACGGGAGAGGAGTGGGGAAAGGTCAAACTTGGAAAGGAAAACGTTTTTTGACACATGGGGACGGTTATCAGAAGGGTTTTTGGGTGTGGAGGGTGAGGGAGTGGTCATGTTGCTAACATGATAGGTACACCTACAATGATGCAAGCCACAAGCCTAGATACACTTACAATGCTACTCACATGTGTACGTGGACTACCACATCTGCACCAAATTGGTGTCATTGCCAAAATTAGATTCCCAAACAGCCAGGACTCATTTGCCACATCCTTCATGGCAACAACAAGTAGACGTAACCATTTCCAATGTTGATTTATTACTGAACCTTTAAATTGATATATGATGTTGATACATAACTGTCAAGAATGTAACTGTGAATAGGCTACCATTGCCTATGTGTCATGCCTACAACAGACAGGACAATGCTGTGTTGCCAGTTTCAAGTAACATTAGCAAGGTAGTAACATTCCTAGCCTCTGACACTAATATATGTATGCCCATAGAAATGATGCAATACCTCAAAGGCATCCAACAAGCATGTTGTCTACGCTGATGAGACTTCACAAATGTCTATGTAAATCCATCACTTACCAAGGGGAATTACCTTGTAGCAAGTGTGAAGTTATTAACCTTGTAAGTCATGTGACATGTAAGATTGACATCACAGCCTCACATGCTGCTGTCACTTATCAGAAATCATTAGAACAATAGAGATGACTTGAATATGTCTCACTCTATGTTGCACATAGACAGGAATCTTGAGACATTGCAGAGGACAGAGATCATGGACCTACACACCTTACCACCATGACATTGGGAGGATTGACCTGTTGGTGGGTATTAACAATCACCAGAGTAAAAAATGCAGTATAGTGGTACACATATGAAACAGTCATATGTGCACAACAATTTCTATTGAACTGAGGGGACAACATAGATGAGGATGCCTCAAAATACATTTTTATGTGCACAACTGTGTTCTATAGATGGCTATGGTACATCAATCTGTACATAACCTGTGACATTTTGCGCTTACCACATTGTCAGAGCCAACATTCTGTCACCTCACTCAATCAACTGGTAAAGGGACACAAATAGGTTAGATCTGTCTTTAACCACTTGTGGCTGCTGTGCTACCTTCAAATGCTCATCCAACTCAGGGTAGGACACCACCAAAATGTGGGCCATTAGGAGTGTCATGGTCCGAAGGGCACCCTGTCCTGGTTCGGAGGACATCCCCAGCTGGGCCTCTGCGGTCCTCTGCGGTCCTCTGGGCCCTGCGTCTCAGATCCTCACACCTCTTCCAACAGTGGGTACTCCACCAGCTGTGGGCCCCAGGATCTGCACTTTCTTGGCGATGACACACCAAATCCCCTTCTTATGATGGGCATTGACCTGCATGGATGACTTAGATAAAAAAGTATGTCCACATGTACTATACTAAATCAGGCAGGGTTACTAACTAGTTAGTACAACAAGCCAAGCACAGACTGTCTTTAACATCCCCTCCACAGATAGATGAGCATATGCAGTCAGGCCAGATGTGAGGTGGAAACAGGCAGACAACATGCATCTCCAGCAAGAGCATGTTATCACATATGACCAGAAAGCAAACTAATTTGCAAATATGGTATTTCAGGAAGAGTCTGGTATACCACCTCCACTAACCTTGTGCAATAGTCACAATGTGGGTCAGGGAACATACATCAAACACTCTCCACAATGTCTCAGGACTCAAAATCTGTCACCAAACATAAGTAAATGACCAGGAACTCAACCCATTCTATTACAGATTTGGTACCCTACAGACTTTAAGGACACAATCAGAAACATTGCCCATCAGCCTTTGCTTAGAATAACAAAGTATAGTTGAGCTAATTAAATATTTGTGCACATGGTGCACTTACCTGCTCCGCTGGTGCACCATAGAGCTATCCATACAGGGTAGGACCACCTCCACCAGCTGCTCCAGCCCCTCCAGCCCCTGGCGTGAGAAGGCAGGGGCCCTATCACCTGTAAGACCTGGCACGATTGCTCCCAGAGGCAGTACACAGTAGCTCAAGTCCAGAAGGTCTTGGTAGCAGCAGTATCAGGAGTCAAGAGAGATTAGAAGTATGAAATGGTGGTCACAACCGCCACGTAGGAGACTGTCATCGCTGAGGGACATCGTCATTGGCCTCAGCCCACCAAAGGCAGCAATATGCTACAACAGCAATATCCACTATGGTAGTATCCGCCTACCGCCATGACAACTTCAGCCGGCGGACATAGGTAATTTCCTAATGTCCAGTACAGTAGGTCAGGCAGATGCCATTTTAAGATCCTTAGATGGTCAGAAAAGTTAAATTAAAATGCGTCAGAAGGTCAGAAACATAGCAACGCCATAGTTTTCAGTGCTGGCTTTGAGCAACCATGTATTTAAAATCCGAAGTAATAGAAATGTTGTAATATTCATGAAATGTGAGAAATGTATCATTAGTGGCATAGTCTGCACCCTCATGGCAATTGGATAGATGGTATCTGTGTCTATTATATGTGAAACATGGTAAGAATGTCATTATCAGTTTTTCAGTGACATGTGTAACCATTTCCAAGTCATAATTGAGGTAAGATGACATTGCAGCAACAAGCCATTATTTCCCTAGGTATGTCCTGTGTACCTTGTTTTTACTATTTCATATGGCATGTCCAAGCATTTTGCGTGACATGTATTTTCACACTTACAATGGACACAATGACTGCAGACATACCTTCTTATATTCCTCTGTCTAGTTACCTTGGAATGAGATGGGTCAGACAACCACCAGTGTACTGTCCACTAGCAGACCTGCAGACCATGGAGGATCAATATGTCATATATGTGATGTGTGTCAGTATATGATGTCTGCTGCCAAATGGAAGGATTCCCCAAATGTACATTTGCACAGATGTAACGATTCCTTACAGGGGATCCTGTCTACCCAAACCATCCCTGGTTGTTGACACCAGTGAGGTACCCAAACACGCCAGGGGAATTTCACTTCAATGAGGGCCACGGAAGGAGAAGACTCATTGTGGAGCAGACCTTTTGGTTCCTAAAGGCTAGATTTAGTTGCATTGATAATTCTGATGGAGCCCTCCTCTGCTCACCCGCTAAAGTGTGTCAAATTACTGCTGCTGCATACTTCACAACCTCGCCCTGAGACGTCAGATCCCATATATACCAGCTGCGGGGGAACCTACAGTTTCAGTGGATGAGAATGCAGAAATGCCAAGTGACGATGACTGCCATGAGGATGAAGGTGAAGTCAGCTGGGCAGATCTCATAAATCAGTACTTCAACTGACTGTAGGTATGTGTTGTTCTGTAAAATATTTGACTATGTGGGTTATATGTGGGGGCTTAGAGATTTTTGATAAGGGTCTTTGTATGACCATCAGACAGCTCATTAGCTGCCTAGCTGTACATAACTCAGGTATGCATGCAGAATTGTAAATGGATTTGTGACCATCGTGATGATCTCATTTGTTAATGTTTTTCTCACTGCACAATTATTGTATTTAGAACATATCTTTATAGGTCTTCATTACCTGCCTATACCTTTTGTATTACAGTTTTCTTTTGCAGATTTCTTCACAAGGTCATCCTCATGTGGTAGTTTCTGAATTGTGTAACAGGCAGGTAGGATTTGCAGGTCTGACATGTGAAGTGAACATGGATAGATCCAGGTACTGTATGGCATCATAGTGCCCATCTGAGTTCCAGGCCCATACTGTCAGGACAGTGGGATGGTAGTGTTTTTTTCCACACAATAGACCTATGTGTCATGTTACCTGGGTCCAATGGTGGCATATGTGTGGTCTTGTGTCTCTGACACATATCATCCTGTGGAATCAATAACCTCAACCTTTGCATTGGCTTGATTATGATACTATTTAACTTGTATGTAGCTGTCACTGTGTTTCCTCATTGCAGGACACTGTGCATGTGCGTCAAGACTGACATAGGTAAGTAGCACGCCTACGGATACCTGACCATAGTAAGTGAAAGGTTGCATGACTGTGGACAGTTATACTGACCTCTGTCTGTATTATTGGGTATGGTCATTTGGGAGGTATGACATGGGTATGTGATAAGGCTTTTGCTGCCGACACATTGAAATAATCTGTTTGCCTATTTGGATAGACAAAGGCTAGCATGTCCCTAACTTAATTAGTCTGGGGTGCTTGTTATTCACAACTATGCTGAAGCATTAACCCCTTGGGTGCCGTGGACGTAACAGTTACATCCCTGGCTGCAGCATTACTGTGGCGATGACGTAACTGTTACGTCCTGCACCCAGTCCACAGGGGAGCGGTAGCGTTCCCCTGCCACCCCCTCCAATGACATCTGGTTATATCAGCGTGCGATTGCATGCTGACCTCATCAGAGGTCACCTCCATCCTAATTCAACTGATTAGTTTCCCCTCGGACGGGGAAGGAATCAGGTTGGAGAGACATGAGAGGAAAGGAAAGGCTTTTGATTTTTTTTTTTTTTTTTTTTTTTTTACAGGGGGGAGCGGCCCCCGTAGGTAAGAGTCCTCCCCTGGGGGCAATATTATTTTAGGCCATTTCTGACCCTTTCAGGTGAGAATTGCCTACTTTTATTAGACCAATCTGCCCCCAAGGAGGGCAGAAACCACTAGATACCAGGTATTTTTTTGGAATAATCTACATAAGGGGAGCGACCCCTTAGGCAAGGGTCGTTCCCCGGGGGGCATATTATATTAGGCCATTTCTGTCCCCCTTGGGGGCAGATCGGCCTACATTTATTATGCCAATCTGCCCCCAAAGAGGGCAGAAACCACTAGACACCAGGGATTTTTTTTAAAATTATTTTACATAAGGGGAGTGGCCCTTTGGGAAAGGATCATTCCCCATGGAGGCATATTATTGTAGGTTATTTCTGCCCCTCTTAGAGGCAGATCGACCTATTTCTATTAGGCCAATCTGCCCCCAGGAGGGGCAGAAACCACTTAGGCATCAGGGATTGTTGTGTGTGTTTTGTTTGGGGTGCGGGCCCTTGGGCAAGGGTCGTTCCTCATAGGGACACATTACAGTTCACCATTTCTGTCCCCATTGGGAGCAGATTGGCCTATTTTATTAGGCCCATCTGCCCCAAGGAGGGCAGAAACCACTTAGGCACCAGGGATCCGGGTGTATGTGTGTTTTGTTTGGGGGGGATGGCCCCTTGGGCAAAGGTCACTCCCCATGGGGGCACATTACTGATGACCATTTTTGTCCCCCTGTGGGCAGATCGGCCTATTTTTGAAAGGCCCATCTGGCCCCATTGGGGGGCAGAAAGCCCATAAGACACCAAGGAAGATTTTTTCTTTTTTTTTTTTTTTTTAGAAAAGAGGGTGGGGGCATGGCCATAACCCTATTCTAAATAAATGGGGACTAAGTTGTTCTGCCCACCGGTGGGTATGTGGGGTAATTACCCCCAATCCACTCCTAGGGTGGGCAGAAAGCCTGATAAAAGTTCTGCCCCACCTGTCAGCCTAAAAACGATTTTTCCAAAACTGCCCTTTTGGACCCGCTTTGGTTCCCTCTCAATTTCGACATGTTTTTGGCCCTTCCCTGTCACAGGCTGCTGGCCTACCTACACAAGTGAGTTATCATTTTTATTGGGAAATTGAGGGAAGCGTTGGTAGGAAATTTGTGCTGGTGCGTTGATCCCACACAGAAATGTGAGGAAAATGTAATTGTTTAGCTAGATTTGTGGAGGATTCTGGTAAGAAAACACTGGGGGTTTCACACAAGTCAACCCTCCCTGTACTCCCTCGGGTGTCTAGGTTTCTAAAATGTCTGGGTTTGGTAGGTTTCCCTAGCTGGCTGCTGAGTCCAGGACCAAAAACACAGGTGCCCCCTTGCAAAAACAAGTAGTTTTGTAATAGAAAATGTTGATGTTTCCATGTTGTATTTTGGACCCTTCCCTGTCATGGGCACTACGCCTACCCACACAAGTGAGGTACCATTTTTATCGGGAGATTTGGGAAGTGCTGGTTGGGAGGACGTTTGTGTCTCCCCTCAGATTCCAGAACTTTCGAGCACTGAAATGTGAGGAAAAAGTGTTTTTAGCCACATTTTGAGGTTTGCAAAGGATTCTGGGTAACAGAACACAGTCAGAGCCCCACAAGTCACCACATCCTGGATTCCCCGAGGTGTATAGTTTTAAAAAATGGACAGGTTTGCTGGGATTCCCTAGGTGCCAGATGACCTAGAGGCCAAAATCCACAGCTAGGCACTTTGCAAAAAACATGTCAGTTTTCATCAGAAAAATGTTATGTGTCCACGTTGTGTGTTGGTGCATTTCCTAACACGGGCACTAGGCCTACCCACATAAGTGAGGTAACGTTTTTATTGGGAGACTTAGGGGAATGCTGGGTAGAAGGAAAGTTTTGGCTTCTCTCAGATTCCAGAACTTTCCATCACCGAAATTTGAGGAAAAAGTGTTCTTTTTAGTCTAATTTTGAGGTTTGCAAAGCACTCTTAGTAATAGAACCTGGTGAGAGCGCCACAATTTACCCCATCCCGAGTTCCCCTAGGTGTCTAGTTTACAAGAATGCACAGGTTTGGTAGGTTTTTCTACGTGCCAGCTGAGCTAGAGGCCAAAATCCACAGCTAGGTGCTTTCCAAAAATCATGTCAGTTTTCAGTGTACAAATTTGATGTGTCCCTGTTGTGTTTTGGGGCATTTCCTGTCATGGACACTAGGCCTACCAACACAAGTGGGGTGCCATTTTTATCAGAGAACTTATGGAAATGCAAGTGGAAGGAGGATTGTGACTCCTCTCAGATTCCAGAACTTTGCAGCACCGAAATATGAGGGAAAAGTGTTTTCTATACACATTTTTCGGTTTGCAAAGGATTCTGGGTGCCAGAACCTGGTGAGAGCCCCGCAAGTCACCCCATTCTGGATTTCCCTAGGTGTCTAGTTTTAAAAAATGTATAGGTGTACTATGTGTCCTTAGGTTTCAGCTGAACTAGAGGCCAAAATCCACAGCTACGCACTATGCATAAAACAGGTCAGTTTTGTTTGGGAAAATCTGATGTCTCCATGTTGTATTCTGGGGCATTTCCTGTCACGGGTACTAGGCCTACCCACACAAATGAGGTACCATTTTTATTGGAAGACTTGGGAACATGCTGGGTGGATGGAAGTTTCTTCCTCCTCTCAGATTTCAGAACTTTTCATCACCAAAATGTGAGGAAAAAGTAGGGTTTATTCCTATGTTTTGAGGTTTGCAAAGGATTCTAGGTAACAATACCTGGTGAGAGCCCCACAAGTCACCCTATCCTGGATTTCCATAGATGTCTAGTTTTCAGAATTTCACAGGTATGCTAGGTTTCCCAGGTGCCGTCAGAGCTAGAGGCCAAAATCCACAGCTAGGCACTTTCCAAAAAACACATCAGCTTTCAATGTAAAAGCGTGATGTGTCCATGTTGCGTTTCCTGTTCCAGACACTAGGCCTACCTAAAAAAGTGAGGTACCATTTTTATCGGGAGACTTGGGGGAATACAGAATAGAAGAACAAGTGTTATTGCCCCTTGTCTTTCTCTACATTTTTTCCTTCCAAATGTACGACAGTGTGTAAAAAAAGAAGTCTATTTGAGAAATGCCCTGTAATTCACATGTTAGTATTGGGACCCCGGAAATCAAAGATGTGCAAAAAAGCACTGCTTCGCAACACCTTGTGCACATTTTGGAAATACAAACGTTTCCTTGATACCTATTTTTCACTCTTTATATCTTACCAAATGAATTGCTGTATGCATGGTGTTCAATGAAAACCCATTGCAAGGTGCAGCTTTCATTTATTGACTCTGGGTACCTAGGGTTCTTAATGAACCTACAAGCCCTATATATCCCTGGACCCAGAAGAATCCAGCAGACGTAATTGTATATTGCTTTCAAAAATCCACAAAAGATTGAAAAAGTTATAGAAGAAAACGTGGACAGAAATAGCTGTTTTTTTAACTCACTTTTAATTCAATTTCAATATTTTTTTATTTCAGTTGTTACTTGAAGGATCTACACAAATGACCCCTTGCTGAAATTAGAATTGTGTCTACTTTTCAGAAATGTGTAGCTGTCTAGGATCTACCATTGGTTTCACACCCATTTCTGTCACTACCTGGAAGGAGGTTGAAAGCACAAAAAATAGTAAAATGCCAAAATTGTGTTGACAACTGTGGTGTTCTGGGTTTCTGATTCAAGTCTGCCTGTTCCTGAAAGCTGGGAAGATGCTGATTTTAGCACCACAAACCCTTTGTTGATGCCATTTTCAGGGAAAATCCACATGCTTTCTTCTGCAGCACTTTTTCCCATTTTTCCAAAAAATTAATTGTAGCTGTATTTTGGCAAATGTCTTGGTCTCCTCCAGGTGTACCCCCAAACTCTGGGTACTTTTAGAATCCCTAGGATGTTGGAAAAAAAGGATGCAAATTTGGCGTGGATAGCTTATGTGGACAAAAAGTTGTGAAAGTCTAAGGGCAAACTACCCCACATAGCCAACATAAAGGCTTGGCACAGGAGGGGGAAAAGGCCTGGCAGTGTAGGGGTTAAATTGTGAAGCTATACTGCACTGTGTGATATATGGCATGATGTCATCCTATGTGCAGGAAAGTGCAATACATGGGAATAGGAGTGTGTCCATTTGTATAATTATGCATATAAATGACCCAGATTCAACAGTACATGTGAGGTGCGACTGGACAGATTTGGTACACATGTGAGTATCATGAGTAAGTAATAAATTCCATAGTTAACCCTTCAATATAGCTGAATAAATGACTCTCAAACATGATGTGTGGTTTAGTTATGTTTATTTACAGCTGAGCAGGAAAATTAAAGGAATGGGATCACATCATAAAGTGCAAACGGTAAAGGGTTTAGTCATGGTGGATGTAAACATCAGGGTAGCTCCTACAACATTAGGAGTCTCAAGTCCAGTGTCCTTGTGCCATTGGAAAATGGAGAGTGGTTGAAAACCAGTGACACACAAGAACAATGAGTAGAGGATCACTTCCTGGCAGTGGTTGAAGTCTTGGTAACTGCTCCTCTTGGATGTTTTGGAGGCCAATGGAACGGGTCTGCAGTTGTGGACACGACCTACTCAGGGTAGTAGTAATGTCTCTCAGCACCCCTGGTAGGAAGGCCAAGTTCGCTTTGTGGGCCTCCCACATTTGCATGACTTCCTAGAGGCTGTCCCTCTACAACTGCTTTATTTCCTCCCTCATGGAAAGTACCTGGCCCATCATGCCTTGGGACTGTTGGTAGGCTCCCAAGACTTGGGAAATGGTGTCCTGGACAGTTTTATCCCTCAGAGCCTCAATCCAATGGCCCACACCATCCCTCCCATGCACCCTACCCCCACATGCCTGTGCCCTTGGCACAGTTTGCCCACTCCCACTGGTGCCAGGTCCTTCATTGTCAGGGTTTTCTAGTGGTGACTCCGGTACCGGTACTGGGGGGGCACATGATGGTTATAACTATCCTTAGAGCACAAGTTTGGGGGCAAATGGTTGCCTGTGATGTAGATACAGAAGGACTGAGAGGAGTTGATGTAGGCAGGGTGAGGATGTTGTGATTGACCATGTGTCCCAGATGGGCCAGAGTCACCCTCAATGTCCTCACATCCAGGGGTGTTCTTCTCAATGAGGCTTCATCTTGGGGGGATGTGGCTGTCTCAGGTGTCTTCTCCATGGTCACAATGGGTAGGTGACCTGTTAAAGAAATGGAGCAGACTGTTACAGATTGTAATGCAATGTGCATCAAACCTTGACAGGTAGATATGCCTTAAGCCATGTACAGAAAGACTCTGCTTGATCCCCTTATATGACAGTGACACCTGCTTTCAAATCTGGGGTACAGCTATGTGGGATGCAGGGAATTTCTATATCATACATCGTGTTACAGGATATCAGATTAGCTTGGCAGTTTAATGTCTATTGATAGATTCATATCTAGTCTGCTGTGTGGCTTTATATTGTTCATGTTACCTCGCAGTAGATCAGTATTGAGTCACCAGACAACTGCAAAATGCAAAGTGGAAACTGACCTGTCCATCAACTTAGGAGTAACCATTCTATCTTGCCATATATATCACGTTACACCTAGTACAACACACTGCTGATATGAGTTTGCCCCAGGTGAGTATATTTCAGTGGGTGATGGGAGGTAAAAGGGCCATTTTAAGCAGAGGACACAGCTGTAGCTGTGTTGATGGTATTATAGTGGCAGATGCCCATAACATTGCTGTCATTGTCCTAGACTGTAAAATTGTGAATCATTCAGGAAGGTTTAGTCAATTGTGTAGTTGACATGCAAGGCTATTTTCATTTTGGTACTGTTCTGGTTTTCTTAATGGTAGAACAGTGCCTGTTGGAAGTTGTAGTGCGGTCAGTTCCTGTACTACCCACGCCATACACAGACATATACAGACACTGTCCACAGGTGAGTTTGGTTGACATGTGGTGTGCCAGAGAGGGGTAGTTGGCCAGTTGGACACATGGGTGGTATGTGTGTTGGCTGTTAAGTTGTCAAAAGGTGATCAGTGAGCAGGCAAGACAGAAATTTAGGGTGACATTTTCAGTGTTGTGACTTACAAGACTCTACTCCCCCAGGTGTTCCTGTCAAGACCTCAGGATGCATAGATAGCTGCCTACAGAATTCACCCTGTAGACTATTGTTTGCCACATTTTCCTAGCAATAGAAGTTTGTTAGACTTAGGATCCAAATAGGGGTGGCTCAACTCTGATCTCTGATGGTTTTGTCCACCATGACCCTCAACTCATTGTGTGTGAAGCGGGGATGTTTTTGGGTGAACATGGTAGTGATGGACAACATGAAAAGGTAAAAAGATGGGTGATGAGTAATGGGTGCTGTGTTGTGATTGGGTGATGAGTGGTGTCTGATGTGTGAAGAAACAATTGTGTGATATGTATGATGTGCAGGTGTGGGATGAGTAGTATTTGGAGTGGTAAAGAGTGCCTATTCTATGATTTCTAATTTCTGTGTGCGGCCTCTTTCTTGCTGTGTATGGTGTTTTTGATGCAAAGGATTGTAGGGTGTGAAGGGATGAATTTAATAGTGTATTTTGAAGGTGTGTCAGCTGTGTGGATGTGTGTCAGGGGTGTGGAATTCAAACTATCCAATGTGGTGCAGTGTATTACTGTGTAGACCGCTGAAGTTCTCACAGCCATTGGTTCTCCACCATGGTAGAACCACTATAGTGATTTGTGGGTCATAGTGTCACGATTCACCCTGGGCTTACCGTCGATACTGGAGAGGGATGGTGAGCGGCCCCAGTTCCTGCAAGTCCTGCTCTGGCAGAGGTAGGGGCGACTCCTTCCGGTAGCCACGGTGCTGTTGACAATAGTGAGCCACTACAGTCCGTGCCCTCCAGAAGGAGTCCCAGAGGAAAAACCCCAAGGGGGAAAAAACCTCCAACATGAACTCCCTGAAACAGAAGGAGGACACAAGGATTAGAACTCAGGATCCTGGAAATCTGGAAGACTGAAGACAGAACAAGAACGACTGGCGTCTCAAACGAAAACCAGCAGGAGCGTGACCACCACCGCTGAAGTGTTTCAACGCAATGAGAAGAAGAAAGGATTCCCCTTATATACCCCTGGACAGGAAGTGATAAATGGGAAGAAGTAACACCACCATCTTGGCTTGGGAAGGAGCCATAGCTAGAGATAGAAAATATACCCTTGTACAAAAGGAACAGATGTATTCAGGGAAGAAGGGAAGTGCACAGCATGCTGGGAAGGAGAAGGCATGCTTTTAAACCATGAATGTGGAAGAGGAAGGCCCTGAAGGCGTGTGGCAGGTGAGTAATGCCAGGGGGGGAGGCCCAAACACCCAGAACAGTGTCTGTGTCACCCGGCGTGTGCGGCGAGGACCGTGACCCAATTCTGTGTCTCCGGCCCCGCAGTGCGCTAACTGTTGACTGAGAAAAGGGCTGCTGTGGGTGCCGCGACCCTTGACCCGGACCGCGGCTTCCCCCGTGGCCTGGCTGCGGGCCGCCGTGGCTCCCCCCGCGGTTCGCCCGGGATGCGCCGCAGAGGCCCGCAGCGCGACAGTAGGTCCCCCCCGAGGCCCCAGGTTTGTGAGGGAAAAGACGGAAAAAACGACGGATCAAAAGAGGGGCATGAACCGAAGGTGCGTCTTCCCAGGAGCATTCACTCATAGGGTAGATGAAAAAATGATTTCGGCAACACTAAACAGCAGTATCAATGCAAATTCCCATGGTATTCCTAAATACGTATTATGTTTGATGGTGCTCATACACTAAGACACATCGTTGCCCTGATGTGCTTCCCGGATTTTCTGAAGGAAAGCCGGTAACAAATGATCCAAACAAAAGTTTTTAGCGGAGCACACCAAATCCTCTTAAAGTACCGATTGTAAAAAGCAAATAGTGGCTGTATAATTAATGATAGAAAATTCAAAATATATTTATATTCCTGTATTGTCGTTAACCTCAGTGATGTAAGTTCTCTATAATATTGAACAATGATAGTATTTATTTCAAAATTATTGACACTAGTACGTGACATACAATACTATACAATACAGTGAAAATCCAAAAAATTATAACATAATATAAATTGATACAATAAAAATCCACTGTCGAATGGCTATCACAAAAGTAAGCTTTAGATCAGTGGGACCGGATGGTGTTTGTTGAATCCACATGTAACATCAGCCGACACGTGTTTCGTCCAAAACTGGACTTCTTCAAGGCTGATAAATCACAATCCGAAACATTGTATTAATAATTAAAATATGAAATATAAAATTCAATAGAAACTACAAAGACTGAATAGGAAAACAAAATTAACCAGATCTCACCAAAAGTGTGTCAAAAATGATCCAAAATCGTGCAAGAGAGAACCTACACCCTGTATTAATAGTTGGAATTGATAGGAGAATGAATTAGTAAAAATAGGTGATAGGAATAATTTTAATACAAGTGTAATGGTAAGTCGCCAGTTTTTTTAAAGATAGGAAAAACCTTTATATCACCCAACACCAGTCAGAGAGAAGGTACCTTAATATCTCCACTAGTCCTTGAATCACCAACTGATATCCAAACCTCTAACTGTAAAACAGGGACCAAATTGTGAGCTCTCAAGCTCCAAGACCATGCATATGTGTTGACTATAATTAAAGTCAGGTCCAATACTAACCTTAGTAATATTCGCACATAACTCATTCATTGTACAAAATACCGAAACCAACTTCCATTTCTACTAGTAATATTACTTCAGTTCGCCAACTTCCAGCTAGTCCTACAAAAAAGAAAATGTTCACATGTACCTCAAAACTGAAATAAAACGTCATCTATGCCTTACGCCCTTCTTATCAGTATTGTCTCCTCCACTGAGACAGGCCTTCTATGCTAGCATGATTGATTATACTGTCCATACTAACTTGGATCCAAATCCCCCCAAAGTTAATAAAAGTCCCTCTAAATATGCCACACTCAATGATAAAACGTGCATATGTATTGTCATAGTAATAGGCCATAAAATTGTTCAACTAACAATAATTATTTGATATGAAAAAATCTATCTCTAATATTGAAGAAATAGATAATACAGTAAAGAATATATCATACGCTAACTCAATATCATTGGAATATTTGTCCGTTGAAAGAACACACAAAAGTTCTCTTGTGGTTACGAAATAGCTGAACATGTTCGTCCCACATCTAAGAATACCTGAAATATCACAGCGTCTCAAATATTATCCATCCGCGTCGCATTCTGCTTCAACGTAATGACACCTGGGTGTTCTATGCGGAAGCAACCCGCCTTCTATAAATCTGTGGACGTCGGCATATAACCAATGCCAACCCACAATGTTGAACTGTTCATTTGCAAAGTTGTTTACAGCTCGACAGTGAAAGAGGCCCCTCACGGAGTCGAGATGAACATGGCGGCCATCTTGAAGCCACCCGTCCTCTCGTAAACAGAATCCTTATCACATAATAAATTCATCAATAGTATATGTCATCATCTAACAAACTCCTTATATGTGTGATTTAGCCAAAGTAAAAAACTCTCGCCAGAATTGTTTTCTGAAAATAAATTATATGCAATCATTGTATATAAAATACGAAATCTAAACCTTTTTTTTTTTAATTACACACATATCCTGGAATATGGACAGAATGGTTAGACCGATAGAATCTATAAATAAAGAAAAACCTTAACTACCTATTCAGTAGATGAATGCCCACAGAAGAATTAGATAAATAGTAATAAGAAGACGAAGAGGGACAAGAGTAGTCCAAAAGAAGGCAACTGTCACCATAATGAAAGAATGTGCATGTAAACTTATAGGCACAGCAAACTATTGGTCTAAATGTATTCCTATATATAATGCTCAATTACAACCTAAAAGAGGATCTATTGATGATGAAAGAAAACATGTCTTGTGATCTACAACCATATATACATCATTACAAGAAATGATACAATTCATCATCCATGTTCATTCCCATTTCTATGGTCCTTAACTTGATTATCCATTTCGCTTCATTTTTTCTTAACTCCAATGTTCTGTTCCCCCCCCGGGATTAACTGGGGTGTGACTAATTCCAATGTATTTTATTGATGAAATTTCTCTATCGGGATGTTTGATATTCATATGTCGGACCACTGGTGACATTGTATCATTGTTTTTCAGGGCACGAATGTGTTCCTGAATACGTTCCTTCAAGGGCCTGATTGTACTACCCACATATATCTGGCCACATTCGCATTCCAAAATATATACAGTAAATTTGGTGTTACAGTTAATAAAAGTGGTACTTTTATATGTCTCACTTCCATTATAACTGAATTCAGAAGTTTTATGCATTGAAAAATCACACATATTGCAATGTCCAGATTTATGAAAACCATTGATTTTGCCCGGTAACCATGTTGGAGTACCTTCCCTTAGGGGGGGCAGGTAGCTTTTGCATACAAAGACCCGTATTTATACTTTTTTTGCGCCTCATTTGCGTCATTTTTTGACGCAAAAACGGCGCAAACTTGCAAAATGCCATTGTATTTTGTAGGTTTGCGCCGTTTTGCACCAAAAAGCGGCGCAAATGCGGCGCTAAAAAAAGTATAAATACGGGCCAAAGTTTCTAATCGTTTTGCCCCTTCTGTGAATCATTCTCGGTCTTTTGGGTAATATTTTTGCAAGCGTGTAATCAGTTTGTAATATATTCCAATGCCTCTGTAGGATACAATATATATTTTGGCTATTCTGACTTTACTCCGTACAGAAACTGACCATTGTATTCTGGGAACTTTTAGGAGATGTGCTATGTCTGTTTAACAGGGTTGTCCTGCATACCCGATTGATCTTATTTCTCGCTACATTGATAGTTTGTTTAGAATATCCCCTTTGTAGGAATCTTTTTTCCAAGATATCTAGTTCCGTATCGCATGTGTTTGGTTCACTACAATTCCTCTTGAATCTAGTCATTTCTCCAAAAGGAATGGCTGAAATCTGATTTTTGGGATGAGCACTCTCCGCATGTAGTATTGCGTTACAAGCTGTTGGTTTGCGATAGATTTTGGTGTGGACCATGTTATTGTTAATGAATATATTCAAATCAAGGATGCAAATACTTTCCTTGCTATATTCATAAGTCATTTGTATGTTATAAGTCTCAGGGGTGTGGAATTTATTAAAATATCTACTTGTCCAGGGGACAAGTTGCTTCTCAAATCTACTTGTCCTGTAAAAAGATCTACTTGTCCCTTTGGTGCCATGTAGTGTGGCGACAAATTATGGCAGCAATTAATAGCCTCTCTGATTATGCCAGGGCTACTACCATAGTAGGGCTTGAATACTTGGAGTTTCAATCCCTACTGTAGCAATTTCCTTATTTTGCCACCTTTCTGCAGATCTGCATACTGGGGCTGGAGGAAGCAGTAAGCAATAGTTCCAGGGCTGGAATACCTTTGAGTCTGCAAACCTACTAACCTGCATGTTTTAAAGATTTTTACCAGCTTCTCTCTAATATTTTCCCATAATAAGAAAGGTTGGACATTTACTCCTGACAATGGCAGAATTAGAACTTCTTCCAGGGTTGGAAAGAAAGTGGCTGGAGGGAAAATGAACTTGCAAATGCTCAATAGATTTTCACATGAGCACATCTACACATCGTATTTACCCACGCTAAAATACAGTTCACAAATATTTTATAGGGGTACGACATATACCATGGGTGCACTTTTGTGACTTTCTTTAAGAATTTGGGGCCACAAGTAGGTAGGTTCAGATTTGTGATCTGCAAATTGCGAGTCGCAAATCCGAATGTAGGATGGTGTCCTTGACACCATCTGTGATTCGCAAGGGCTTCGCAAATGCCCACATCATGAATAATCATGAGGTGGGTCGCAATTTGCGACTCCCTCACGAATGGTGGCCTGCTGGAGACAGCAGACCACCATGTCTGTGTCTGCTTTTCAATAAAGCAGTTTTTTTTTTTTTTTTTTTGTAATGCAGCAAGTTTTCCTTAAAGGAAAACGAGATGCATAACAAAAACGAAAAATGAAACGTTTTCGTTTCATTTTTTCAGAGCAGGCAGTGGTCCGCAGGACCACTGCCTGCTCTGAAAAAATGTTTACAGTGACATTCACAATGGGGAAGGGGTCCCATGGGGATCCCTTCCCTTTTGCGAAAGTGTTAGCACCCATTTGAAATGGGTGCAAACTGCGATTGGTTTGCGCCCGCGTTCGCGGTCACAAAACAATCCTACATTGCACTGCGAGTTGCAATTAGGAAGGGAACACCCCTTACTAATTGCGAGTCGCAAACCCGTTTTGTGATTCGGTAACCAGGTTACTGAATTGCAAAACTGGGTCTGGTGTTAACAAAGACATTTTGTTTTTATTAAACTTCTATTTCTCTCTCTATCGGCTGGCTTTAGTGAGTGATCGCATTCTGCTCTTCCACAAGGAGCATATTGCCACACAAAGTAGTTTTGTTCAGTGTCAGGAACTACAGTGGCAATCAGTGAAGTAACGAAACTGGAGGGTGCCCCTTTGCAAAGAACATGGAGGAGCCTCCTCTCCAGACTCACTCAGGGCAGGTGCTGTGCTGACGGGGCCCCCTGGAGGGCGGCTGCGGGGCCTTTGTTATGCCGCTGGTGGCAACGTGTGCTTTAAGAGTTAAAAAAACTTTTTGGGGGGTTTTGCCAATGTTTGTTACAATGTTGAGGGCCTGGTAGCTCCCACAACAATAAAGTGTTACAAAAGTCATGTCAAAACAAGACACGCATTGATGAAACTAAAAGACTTATAAAAGTATGTCAGATCAGTTGGCTTTGTCAGTGTTTGTTTATTTTCATGCTTCCCATAATCGTGTTGAAAATGGTTACACTGATTTTCCATTAGAAATATTTTTGGGAAATACTAGCATGCATCAACACATTTTACTAAATGACACTTCATTTGCATATAATCAGAGAGCATTCTGGGAGCATTATACTTAGCCTCTTAGCCTAAACTTTTCAAACATGTGTGTACACGTTTTTTTTTTGTACTGGAACCAACGTCAGTAGTGAAGTTTGACCTTAAACATTTATTTACAGCACCCACCCTAATAATGAAGGCTTTCAAATAATGAACCATAAATACATGTTCGAACAGCATTATCATTTGGAAACACATTACCTCAACTGCAGGGAGTTCAACTCTCTGTAAACAGGCAGCCAAAGGGTTTGTGCTGCAGGGGGTTGGGCCTACTTGTCCCAAGGACAAAGTAAACGTATGAACTTGTTGCCCTTGACCCCAAACAAGATGTCCCAGGGTGGCAGGCAATGGGAATTCCACATCCCTGTATAAGTATTTGAATTTATATGATTTTAAAATTCCACCAGTAGCTGTTCCGATCCAGTCCAAATCATGATCACATCATCAATGTACCTCCCCCCAAAAAATATATTTTCCGTCAAATGTGAGGGACCATTCTTCCAAATATGACTTTCTTCAAACAAACCCATATATAGGTTTGCATAAGATCAGGAGAATCTTGATCCCATAGCCACTCCTTGTGCTTGTTTGAACCACTGACCTTCATGCATAAAGACATTATTATCTGGTGTGAATTCTATCATATGTATTAACATTTCTGTATGTTAATAATATGATGCTGATCTTCCAGATATAAAATGACGTACTGCTTGTAAACCTTTATTTTTTGGTATGCAGGTATATAATGATGAAACGTCTAGTGTTACCCAAATAATTTCTGATGTCCACACTGTATCCTCTAATTTTGCAAGAACATCCTTTGTGTCCTGTAAATATGAGGGTATATTTTTAATGACAGGTTGTAGATTACTGTCGATAAAATCAGAAGGTCTTTCGGTTGGCGCCCCTATCCCTGATATGATGGGTCTACCAGGTGGTGATGTCTTACTTTTATGTAATTTAGGTAAGATGTATATACATGGTGATGTGGGGTATGGATTGAATATATATTTAAGTTCTGAATCAGAAATCAGACCCTCTTCCCGCCACATTCGTAACATCCTTTCCAAATCGGTAACAATTCTTTGCATGGGATTGGTTTGTAATTTTGTATATGCAACACTATCCATAAGTTGTCTATCAATTTCCTTGACATAATCTATTCTATTTAAGATGACAATATTGCCTCCTTTATCAGCCTCTTTAATAACTATGTTTTGGTTATTACTAAGTTCTTTTAAAGCTGATTTTTGTTTGACTGACCTCTCTTGATGTGATTTTCCAATCTATATAGATCCTCTTTAACCATTTTACCAAAAGTATCTATCACATTGTTGCTCGGTAAATTAGGAATAAAAAGGGACCTTGGCTTGAGGCCACTATTTAATGTCAAGTCTTGGACGACTTTAAGGTCTTCTAATAGTTTTTTTCTATTGAAGCTAACCTGGTTCATGTCGTCCAAAGTCAATAGGAGTTCAATATCCATAATGGCTCTTATAGAGTAAGTGCTAACTATAGTTTCAGATGTATCTGTGGTTTGTATGCCAATCCTATCCGTAAAGTATTGTTTAAGTTTAAGTTGTCTTAAAAATTTAAACAAATCTATGTGTATTTGTCACTCATAGGGTAGCCCTTCCAATGAATGAAGTATTGGAGACGACCACGGAAGACCCGAGAGTCACAGATTTCCTGGACCTCGTATTCAGGCACGTTATCAATCAATTGAGGACGAGGACAGGTGGCAAGTGAAGAAAAACAGACACAGGATTGATTTTCTGAAGAATCAGGAATGGACCATAATATCGAGGTTTAAATTTATTTTGGGTTAGTCGGAGAAGTAAGAATTTATAGGAAAGCCAGACCTTATCGTGGATCTGATAACGCTGGGCCTCACAACGTTTCTTATCAGCCATCCTTTTCATGCATGTTTTAGTGGCTAAAAGATTTGAATGTATGACAAGTTGGATACCCCGTAGTTGCCGGACATATGAGGTAATTGCAGGAAGATTGGAGGTTTCTTTCAGAGGAATAGGAAAGGCCTTTGGATGGAATCCATAAGAACAATAGAAAGGGGAGACTTTCAAGGCACTGTGTACTGAATTGTTGTAGGAGAATTCTGCAAGTGGTAGATACGTAGACCAATTACTCTGCATAGCATTACAGAAGCTACGTAAATATTGTTCAAGGCCTTGATTCAGCCGTTTTGTCTGTCCATTTGTTTGGGGATGGAAACCTGATGATAAGGCCACCTCTATTCTTAGTGTCTTACAAACTTGTCTCCAAAATCGGGAGATGTATTGGGGACCCCGATCTGAGATAATGACTTGTGGTAGGCCATGAAGCCGAAAGATCTCCTGGATAAAGATTTGGCTTAGTTCCTTAGCCGTAGGTAATTTTCTTAATGCCGTGAAATGTGCCATCTTTGTGAAGGAATCAATCGTTACCATTATTACCCGATTCCCAACCGAAGAAGGCAAAGAGCACATGAAATCAGTGGATATAGTGTGCCACGGACCTGATGGAACAGGTAACGGACGGAGTAATCCTCCTGGTTTATTACGAGGTGTCTTGGCTTGTGCACAGATGGGACAAGAAGACACATAGGGGGTCATTACAACCCTGGCGGACGGTGTTAAAGGTGCGGCAATACCGCAAACAGGCCGGCGGACAAAAAAGGGAATTATGACCCTGGCGGAAACCGCCAACAAAGACAGCCACTTTAACACACCGCCCGCCACGGCGGTACAGACAAGCAGCGGGCGGTCACCGCCAACAGACAGGCGGAAGACAATGTACCGCCCATAGTATCACAACCTACCAATCCGCCACCTTTTCCGGGGCGGATTCACCGTGGATAAAAAGACAGTGGAAACAGTTACTGCAATGGGAAAACGCTCACCTGAACAGATCCCACAAGGAAGGAGGACTCCATGGTGCCGGAATTACACATTCTACCGGCCCTTGTATTCCAACTCATCTACGAAGAGCAACGCCGGCGCAGGCGAAGACAACGGTGAGTACTGCACCTACGACATAGGGGAGGGGGGAGGCAAAAGTTAGGGGGACACACACGAAACACCCCCACCCCAACCCCCCCTCGCATATTTCAACACACACACCAATGCATTTGCAAAAATCACAGTAACAACCCATAATCCCCCCGGAAGAATGCAAAGACAAAACAAAATCAGTTCAAACATTGTAATGTATCAATATACATGTTTCAAAAATATACAGATATATTATAAAATCATTCAAAAATATATACATTACGAGAAGTAGTGCAGATATGCACATATCAATGTCCGTGCACCACTAGTCCAAAAATGCATGGGCAAGGCCCACAAAAGATACCTGTCCACAATCGGAGAGAACACTGCCGGGGCATCAGATAGAAATACTACAGGCATCTCAGGGGGAAGGGAAGGAGGGGCACCTCAGCCGGATGAGTGCAAAGCCAGATCCACAACGGGGCTCCATGCCCATTGATATATCCTGGGGTGTGCAAAGCCACAGTCTCTCAAGTCTCTACAGTGGGTGGTTTGCCCACTGGTCCATCCTGGGGAGTGCAAAGCCACAGTCTCTCAAGTCTCTACAGTGGGTGGTTTGCCCACTGTTCCATCCTGTGGAGTGCAAAGCCACAGTCTCTCAAGTCTCTACAGTGGTTGGTTTGCCCACTGTTCCATCCTGGGGAGTGCAAAGCCACAGTTTCACAAGTAGATAACAGCCTCCACTGGCTCTGGAGGGGGACTGGTGCCCAGACTGGATTAGTCTCCCCGTAAAAGTTCCTGTCCCGTCACTGTCCCAGCTGCATATGGGATGACAATGCTTGATGTGGCGGTCTTTTCATTCTTCCCCGGTGCATGCCCTGTTCAGCGGTGCTTTGCCATGGCGGTCTCTGGACTGTTCAGCGGTGCTTTGCCATGGCGGTCTCTGGACTGTTCAGCGGTGCTTTGCCATGGCGGTCTCTGGACTGTTCAGCAGTGCTTGGCCATGGCGGTCTCTGGACTGTTCAGCGGTGCTTTGCCATGGCGGTCTCTGGACTGTTCAGCGGTGCTGTGCCATGGCGGTCTCTGGACTGTTCACCGGTGCTTTGCCATGGCGGTCTCTGTACTGTTCAGCGGTGCTTTGCCATGGCGGTCTATGGACTTTTTAGCGGTGCTTTGCCATGGCGGTCTCTGGACTGTTCAGTGGTGCTTTGCCATGGCGGTTTCTGGACTGTTCAGTGGTGCTTTGCCATGGCGGTCTCTGGACTGTTCAGCGGTGCTTTGCCATGGCGGTCTCTGGACTGTTCAGCTGTGCTTTGCCATGGCGGTCTCTGGACTGTTCAGCAGTGCTTTGCCATGGCGGTTCAGGACTGTTCAGCAGTGCTTTGCCATGGCGGTTCAGGAACGGGCATTGGTGTGTGGCATGACGTTCCCTGGACTGGGCATTGGTGTGTGGCATGAAGTTCCGTCATTGCCCAACTGGGCTGTGGCAGCCAGGGCCCTCCTGGGCACTGACTCCGGCGGTGGTCTCCTGACCAGTGACGATACTTGGGCCCTCCTGGGCACTGACTCCGGCGGTGGTCTCCTGACCAGCGATGATACTTGGGCCCTCCTGGGCACTGACTCCGGTGGTGGCGGTGGTCTCCTGACCAGTGACGATACTTGGGCCCTCCTGGGCACTGACTCCGGCGGTGGTGGTGGTCTCCGGACCAGTGACGATACTTGGGCCCTCCTGGGCAATGACTCTGGCGGTGGTCTCCGGACCAGTGACGATACTTGGGCCCTCCTGGGCAATGACTCCGGCGGTGGTCTCCGGACCAGTGATGATACTTGGGCCCTCCTGGGCAATGACTCTGGCGGTGGTCTCCGGACCAGTGACGACGGTGCTGGCGGTGGCGTCCCGACCGCCGGGAAGGATGCCGCCCTTCTCCACCGTGATGCTCACAACAGGCTGTGCAGACTTCCTCTGGCCCTTCCCCACCTTTGGAGGAGTCACAGCTGACTCTGCAATCCCCCTGGGACCTCTGTGAGTTGTTTTGCCTCCAGGAGTCTTCACAGGGTCCCGTCGGCCACTTTCCAATTTCAGAGCCTTTACAGGGGGTGGGCTGCCAGTGCCTTGGCTCCGGGTCATACTGCCTGCCCTGGTGGCCGGTGCACTCCACACACCTTGAACAGGCAACACTGGTATTGGAGGCTTTTTGGCTGAGGCGCTACGACGGGACTGATGAATTGGAGGGGGGGGGCAAAAAGGTCAACTTTACAGAGGGACAGTTTCTGACAAACACTGGGATGGGTAGTTTGAGGGGGCCTGGGAGTGGAGGAAGAGGAGGTGGTTGTAGGAGGTGTCACTTTAGGTGTTTTGGGTGCAGGTACTGGAGGTTGTCGTGAGGTGGATGGATGTTGGGTGTGTGGGTGCCCGCGTTTGTGTACTTTGGGAGGGGGCGTCACAGACACACTGGGAGAGGACACAGGGGACGTGTAAATGGGAGTGGAGGTAGTGAGTGCAGGTGAGCGGGGTGTGGTGTTGGGTGTTCTGTTGCGAGTCCTGGTGCCTGTAGATGTAGTGCATGCAGGTGAGAGTGTAGACGACACTGGGAGGGAGGAGGGAGAAGAGGAGGAGTTGGAGGCAGTGGAGGCAGTGGATGTTGCTGTGTCTGCATGTGGGTGATGCTTGTGTGTGTGCCTGTGGGTTGTGTGTGTGCCTGTGGGTTGTGTGGTGCCTATGTTTGCCTGAGCTTCCCTTGTGTGTTGACTTGTGTGCATGCTGGTCTGTAGGTGTGCTTGGAATGGGCTGGGGTACAGGGGATTGGGTCTGGGTGGAGGAGGTTGGAGGGGGGAGGCTAGACACAGGGACAATGGCTGCCATCAGTGCTGAGGCCAGAGATTGCAGGGTTCGCTGAAGGACAGCCTGACCAGAATGAATGCCCTCCAGGAATGCATTACCGTGTTGCAACTCCCTTTCTACACCCTGGATGGCATTCACAATGGTAGACTGCCCAACAGTGAGTGGCCTGAGGAGGTCAATGGCCTCCTCACTGAGGGCAGCAGGGGTGACTGGGGCAGGGCCTGAGGTGCCTGGGGCGAAGGTGATGCCCACCCTCCTGGGTGAGCGGGCACGGCGCGAACGCTGAGGGGCTGCTGGGAGGGCGGTGTTGGTAGGGGAGGTCGCGGCTGTACCTGCAGAAGTGGGGCGCACAGATGGTGCCGCCACCACAAGAGAGCTCCCATCGGCGGACGAGTCCGTGTCGCTGCTTGGTGATCCAGTGGCCGACGTGAAGCTCCCCTCGCCCTCTGTCCCACTGGTGCATTCTGAGTCCGTGGTGTGGCCCTCCATGGCCATGTGGGATGCTGCTCCCTCGTGCTCCGGTGCCACTGTACCTCCGCCTGATGATGCTGATGCACAAAAGAACAGGGAGACCACAAAAAGTGGGGGGGGGAAGACAGAAGATAGACAGGTTGAGTGCATGGCATACCGCTACAGTTGGCGGACAATACAGATACAGCAGCCCCCTGCACTACGCCGTGCTCCTGGCCTCTGCAGACGCAATTTCTGGGATCTGGCCTACATGGCTATGGTGGACATCTGCACACATGGATGCAACAGGGGCATCTATACCTGTACTTTGCACTCTACTGCGGTGGGGTGGAGTGCCACATGGCCTGCATTACGGAGGGGCCTAGTCTATGTTTTTCTGCCTGGCCTAGGTACACCCACAGGCCTCCTCCCCCACCCAGAACCCTCCACTGCGCGCAAAGTCCGCTGATTGAGAGTGTACTCACCCCCTTGTGTCTGCTGTGATGCCCTCAAGCGCCCATCCAACTCCGGGTATGCCACCGCCAGGATCCTGAACATCAGGGGGGTCATGGTGCGATGGGCACCCCTCCCACGTTGGGAGGTCATCCCCAGCTGAGCCTCCGCCGTCTTCTTGCTCCAGCGGCGAATGTCCTCCCATCTTTTCCGGCAGTGGGTGCCCCGTCTCTGGTGGACCCCCAGGCTCCATACATCCTTGGCGAAGGCACGCCAAATGTCCTTCTTCTGGTGGGCGCTGACCTACATGACATGCACAAGGGAAGACGAGAAGTCATTACCAACTGCACCGTCGATGTGAGTGGTCCCCCTCCCTACTCTAGCCATGTGGCCCATTCATTCACATGCATTAATGTTCCCTGAACTCTGCCCCCTTCCCTCTTACAACCAGCCCTCTCCACCCAGGCCTAGCCCATACAACATGCTCCCTGTGTACTAACCTGTTGGTCTAGAGGACCGTAGAGTAGCGTGTACTGGGGGAGGACCCCGTCTACCAGTTTCTCCAACTCCTGAGCAGTGAAGGCAGGGGCCCTTTCCCCAGACGCAGCAGCCATTGTCTCTTCCAGACCGAGGTCACAGCAGCACTTGCAGTGTAGGTCCTCTCCTGTCGAAGATCAGGTATCTAGTGATTGAACAGATAGAAAATGGCAGTGACGTCCGCGGTGGTGCGTATCATCACCGCCGGCGCACCTGTTCATTGGCTCCTGGGACCCATAGGGTCCTATGTTAACCAATGCAGCATTGCGCCGTGGTCTACGACCGCCTACCGCGACGGTGTGCAATGCCAACGCAGTTACCCCACAATCCCATTGTCCCAGTTTAGAGGTCAGGCAGCTGCCATTTCAGGGGCCCACATGGCTTCATTTACTTCTGCGTCACACATAGCTAGGCCTACACTCAACACACATACAGGAAGGGTTTTGTGTTTGGTGTCGTCTTCTGTGTAACTGTGGGTACATACCTGGAAAAAAATTGACTTGATCGTCGCTGTTGTCCTTCCTAGGCGCCGTCAGCTGGGACATTTGAGAAGATGGCGCAATCCTCCGGTGTACCGACCGCTGGTGGACCTGTTGACAATGGAGGAGCGACATTTAATCGTCACCTACAGGTTTGACCGTGCCACAATCCAGGAACTATGTACCCAGTTGGAGCCAGACCTGATGTAACCAATCCGCCATCCCACTGGAATACCCCCTGACGTGCAGGTGCTGTCAGTGCTCCATTTCCTTGCAAGTGGGTCATTTCAGACAACAGTGGCCATGGCATCAGGAATGTCCCAGCCTATGTTTTCCAATGTATTGTCCAGAGTGTTGTCTGCCCTGCTGAAACACGTAAGGAGATACATCATTTTCCCTGAGGTGAAAGATTTGGCTACAGTGAAAGGTGACTTCTATGCCTTTGGATATATCCCCAACGTCATAGGTGCCATTGATGGGACCCATGTAGCTCTGGTCCCCCCCCCCACAGAAGTGAACAGGTGTACAGGAACAGGAAGAGTTATAATTCCATGAATGTACAGATGGTATGCTTGGCAGACCAGTACATCTCCCAGGTTAATGCTATGTTCCCTGGCTCAATGCATGACACCTACATCCTGTGGAATAGCAGCATCCCTGATATGATGGTTCAACTCCAGAGGCACCGTGTGTGGCTATTAGGGGACTCTGGTTACCCCAACCTGTCCTGGCTATTGACCCCAGTGAGTAATCCTAGGACCAGGGCAGAGGAATGCTACAATGAGGCCCATGGGCGGACTAGGAGGGTGATCAAACGCACCTTCAGCCTCCTTAAGGCCAGGTTCAGGTGCCTCCATATGACAGGTGGTTCCCTATTCTACTCACCGAAGAAGGTGTGCCAGATCATCATCGCCTGCTCGATGCTTCACAATCTTGCTTTGCGACGCCAGGTGCCTTTTCTGCAGGAGGATGGTCCAGATGACTGTGTTGTGGCAGCTGTGGAGCCTGTGGAGCCTCTGGACAGTGAAGAGGAGGAAGCTGAGGAAGAAGACAATGACAACAGGGAGTCAGTCATACAGCAATATTTCCAGTGACACACAGGTGAGAACATTTTCATTTTTACCATTACATTCACTGTTTCACGCCCTCCTCTATCCTGTGTGTAATTTCATGGGATTATTTGGTAAATGAGTTGTTTCTTTCCATTACGGTTTCACAGGTGTGGTTACCAACGTGTGTCATCTGCTTGCATCCTTCAAGGACTTGTGATGTGTGACATTGATATGTTGCCTTTACATCTAACAACGCATTTTGACACTGTCATAGATATTAAATTTTATCAAATCATAGACTGACTCCAGATTGTTTTGTGTTTCAAGGGTGTTTATTGAAGTACTCAAAAATGGAGGAGGGTTGTAAAATGGTGATGGGTGATGGCGGAGGAATGTCCATGGCAGAGTCCAGTCTATTAGTCTCACAGGTGCACTGCCCATATGGGCATAGGAAGTGGAGCTGGGGCAGTTTAAGTATGAACAGGGTAACAAAGTGGGACAGTGGGGGGACAATCAGGGTGGTCTAATTTCCTGGCGGGGTCTTGCCATCTTGCTCTGTCCTGTTCCTGGCTCTCAGGGACCGCTTGCGGGTTGGTTCTCCGTCTGCAGGGGGTGGGGTGCTGGTGTGGTGGTTCTGTGGCGGTGCGTCCTGTCCACTAGCGCCGGCGGAGGTGGTGGGCAGTTCATCGTCCATGCTATTGTCAGGGGCCCCTTGGAGTCCCACCGTGTCCCTCATGGTCTGCTGTATGTCCTTCAGCACCCCTACGATGGTGCCCAAGGCGGAGCTGATGGTCCTAAGCTCCTCCCTGAACCCCAAATACTGGTCCTCCTGCAGGCGCTGGGTCTCCTGAAACTTGACCAGGACCGTCGCCATCGTCTCCTGGGAGTGGTGGTATGCTCCCATGATGGAGGATAGGGCCTCTTGGAGAGTAGGTTCCCTTGGCCTGTCCGCCCCCTGTCACACAGCAGCCCTCCCAGTTCCCCTGTGTTCCTGTGCCTCCGTCCCCTGGACCGTGTGCCCACTACCACTGCCCCCAGGTCCCTGTTGTTGTTGGGGTGGTGGGTTATTCTGGGTTCCATGTAGTGGTGGACACACCGCTGATTGACCTGTCCTGGGTATGGAGGTTTGGGCCCACTGGGTGGGTGCTGTGCTGGTGTTACCAGAGGGTGGAAGGTCAGTGTTGGGCTGTGCCTGTGCAAGGGGAACCGACTGTCCCGAGGCCCACGATGGTCCGGGCTGGTCATCAGGCTCCAGTAAGGCAGAGCTGCTATCGTCACTGTGGGCCTCTTCTGTGGGTGGAGTGGAGCTGTATGGACCCTCCGGTGTGGTGACGGTCCTTCGTGATCCTGCAGGGGCATAAGAGCATGATTATTGCATGTGTGTGTGTGATGGTGTGCAATGGGTGGGTGTGCATGTACCCCAGTGCAAGCATTCCTGTGTGGGGGCTTGTGTGATGATGGTTAGGGGGTTGTTATGGGTATGTGCAGTGGCCATGCTTTGGAGATGGGTGTCCATGCTTAGTTGTGTCATGCAGGGCTTGGGGTTGGGATGTGTAGTTTGTGTTATTAGTACATTAGTGAGGAGTTGGGGTGATAGGGGAGGGTGTGAGGGTGGGGGTGTGTGATAGCATGCAGGTAGGGTGGGGGATCTGATAGTTAAGATTTTACTTACCAGTGTCCATTCCTCCACCAACTCCTCCGAGGCCCTCAGGATGCATGATGGTCAAGACTTGCTCCTCCCATGTTGTTAGTTGTGGGGGAGGAGGTGGGGGTCCGCCGCCAGTCCGCTGAACCGCAATGTTGTTCCTGGAGACCGTTGAACGCACCTTCCCCTGTAGGTCGTTCCACCTCTTCATGATGTCCTCCCGATTTCTTGGGTGCTGTCCCACAGCGTTGACCCTGTCCACTATTCTTTGCCATAGCTCCATCTTCCTGGCTATGGATGTGTGCTGCACCTGTGAGCCAAATAGCTGTGGCTCTACCCGGACAATTTCCTCCACCATGACCCGGAGCTCCTCCTCGGAAAAGCGGTGGTGTCTTTGGCGTGCCATGGGGTGCTGTGTGTGATGTGTGGGGCTTTGTGAGTGTTGATGTGTGTGGTGATGTGTAGTGGTGTGTGGTGTTTTGTGTGTGGATGTTGTGTGGGTGATGGTGTTGTGTGCCTCTGTGTGGTGGGGTTGTCTTTGCTGTGCAGTCTCTCTGGCCTTTGTCTAAATTTCTGGTCGTAGGGGTTTGTGGGTGATGTGGGTGTGTGTTTTATATTGTATTGGGTGTGTGGGAGTGTTGTTTGTATGTGTATCAGTGTGTATTTGGAATTGTCCAATGTGGCGGTGTTTTGGAGATGTGTGTGTATTTTGAGCGCGGCGGTGTGTACCGCCAATGGAATACCGCGGTTGAAAGACCGCCGTGTGGATTCGTGGGTCGTAATAGCATGGGCGTGTTTCTGTTGGCGTGGAGGTGGAGGATTTGTTTTCGGCAGTTTAACACTGACCTTTGGTGTGGCGGAGTTGTGTGGGTGTCTGAATTTCGGCAGATTCTGAGATGTGTGTCATAATAGCTGTGGCGGGATTCCGCGGCCGCTGCGGTGTATTGGCGGTATTCTGCACGGCGGTAAGCGCCTTTTACCGCCAATGTTGTAATGACCCCCATAGTCCTCAATATCTGCTTTGATTGTGGGCCACCAGAAAGAACGAAGCAGGAGCTCTTGGGTAGCCTTCATTCCACGATGACCTGCGATGGGGGAGTTGTGGCACATACGTAGGGTTTCTGTCTGGACTATCTTGGTAGGTAGAAACAGGGCTTTTTTGTAATAACAGTATTCCTGGTCTTTATGAAGCTGTGGTCGTAAATTGTTCATTTCAGTTATTTCAAAGTTAGAATATTCAGTCTTAACCTTGTCTAGGAATGTCTGTACTAGGCCAATGATCTTATTATTTTCAAATAGGTTTTGTACAGGAGAATCGCTACACTCAGGATAGCGACGGGACAGGGCATCTGCCAAGATATTCTGAGAACCAGGGATATATGTGATGTGAAAATCATATTGACTAAAAAAAAAAAGCCCATCGAGCCTGCCGCCTATTTTGGCACTGAAAGTTTCTCAAACACTGTAAATTCCGGTGATATGTCCGTACCTCAAAAGGTTCTTTCGATCCCATAAGAAAGTGTCTCCATTCCGTGCAAGCTGTCTTCAAGGCGAGTAGTTCTCGTTCTAACATCGAATAGTTACGTTCGGAGTCGGATAGTATGTGTGAGAGATAGAATACAGGATGCTCTAGCCCATCATCATCTTGTTTTTGTAGCAAGGCATCCCCGATTGCTCTTTCTGAGGCGTCCGTGACAACGATGAACTGTTTGGTGGTGCCTGGATGCCGTAGAATGGGGGCTTGAATGAAGGCCTTCTTTAGCTCTTGAAAGGCAAACTCAGCGTCTTGGGTCCAACAAAAACCCTTCCTTAGATTGTCCTTCTTAAGGGTTTGTGTAATATAACTGGTTCTCTGGGCAAAGTCAGCTATAAACTGTCGATAAAAATTGGCCAATCCCAAAAAACACTGAGTTTCCTTGATGGAAGAGGCGGATGGCCAATCCAGAATGGCTTGAATCTTATCTGAATCCATGGCAACACCTACTTGGTTAATGCAATACCCCAAGTATTTTACCTCAGTTTGGTCAAATTCGCATTTTTCTGGCTTGCAGAATAGATGATGTTGTCTAAGTCTTTCCAATACTTGGAGTACATGTTTAGTGTGTTGTTCTGGGTGAACAGAGAATATTAGAATGTCATCCAGATAGACGACCACAGTCTGGTGTAGAAGATCAGAAAAAATAGCGTCCATGAATCTTTGAAAGATGGAGGGAGCATTGGTTAGTCCAAAAGGCATCACCCAATATTCATAATGGCCGAAAGTTGTTCTGAAGGTGGTCTTTCATTCATCACCTTCCTTTATCCTTAAAAGATGGTATGCTCCTCTAAGATCTAACTTGGTGAATTTCTTAGCCCCTCTGACGGCTTCTAAGATGTCCTTAATAAGAGGCAGAGGGTAGCGATCCTTAGTAGTAATCTTATTTAATCCTCTAAAGTCTATGCAAGGACGCAAGTTTTTCATCTTTTTTGGTACGAAAAAGAGAGGAGCCCCTGCAGGTGAAGAGGAAGGGCCACTTTGTACATTTTCCTTTAGATATTCCTTGAGGATCTTTTTCTCAGACTCGGTTACAGAATACATTCGCCCAAAAGGAACCACAGCATCTGGTTCCAAAGGAATGGCGCAATCGTATTCTCTATGGGGTGGCAGTTCTGGTCTTTCTGGTTTCTGGAATACATCGGCATATTCTAGAAAATGTCTGGGTACTCCTTGTAGGACGTTAATGGAACATCCCACCTTAGGTGGTGTGAGTAAGAGACTCTTCGGGGACCAATAGTTTCCTGCTAAATAACAATGGTGTTGGCAAAAGTGGCAGGAAAGAGAAATGGTTCAAGTTTCCCAATTAATGTAGGGATTATGCTGAGTTAGCCATGGAATCCCCAGGATCATTACGCGATGCGGTGAGGATATTAAGTCGAAGGAAATGTTTTCTTGATGTTTCCCGAACTGCAGACATAAGGTAGGAGTGGTATGCCGGACAGGTCCCGAGGCTAGGAGTGAACCATCCACCGTGTGGACTTGTTCTGGTACTTCCTTAGGTATTTGCAGAATCTGTCTTTCCATGGCCCAGGTCTCGTCTAGATAGATACCACTGGCTCCACAATCCAGCAAGGCCAGTGCTCTTTCTTCACGGCCGTCTGTTAAGTGTAAGGTAACATGTAATAGGAAAAGAGCAGTTATTTCTTTCCTTGAGGAACAGATGGAAGGTATCTCGGAATATCTCGTCCTCACCCTTTTCAGAGGACGGGAGTTGGCATTTCCCAAGGGCTTGGCTGGACGGACGGGGCAGGTACGAAGTAGATGACCAGCAGCACCACAATAAAGCAAAGTCCTTTTCTTCGCCTGTTTTCCTGCTCACTAGTTGATAATGGCCCTCGTGCCATGTCAATTTGCATAGGCTCTTCATCAGTAGTACCTTTAGGTTCAGAACGAGTCTCCTCAGAGCGATGAGGAAGGGCGCGGGACGTCATAGAGTGTGATGGTATAAGACTCTTTTTCTTCTCCACCCTTCACTCATTTAGACGATATTCTATTGCAAGGGTCAGATCCATTAAACCCTTGAGGTTCTCCACTCTGGCGGAGTGCACTAGTTCGTCTTTGATGTCATCCCTGAGACCCCTGCGAAACAGGGTCACCAAAGTATGCTCCACCCAAGAAGTTTCAGCTGCCAACTGTCTGAATCGTGTGATGTATTGTAGGACGTGCTGACTTCCTTGTTGAATATCGCATAGAGCTTCTTCTGCTGAAGACTCCAGTCCAGGACGCTCAAACATTTGTTTAAAGGCAGCGACAAAGCTTGAATAATTAGACAGACTGGGGTCGTTGCCTTTCACCAAAGGGGTTGCCCAGGCCAAGGCTGGGCCAGATAGAGCGCTGATCAAATATCCAAACTTAGTTTTGTCTTGCATGAACTGTGAAGGACGGAATGCGAAATAGACTGTAAAGGCATCCAGGAACTCTCACAATTTGTTAGGGTCCCCAGAGAAGCGAGGTGTGGTTGCAGAGACAGTAGGAACATCTGTGGCTCTAGAGGCTAAGGCTTGTCAGAAAGCCGTATTTTCGGTACGTAGCTGTTGGAGTTCTTGGGCCTGTTGTTGAATAGTCACGAGCAAGGTTTGACTTGTTGGTTCTGTACTCATCATGGGATTCTCCATGGTTCCGGTCAGCGACTGGAGTTTTGGGCGTTGCAATCTGTCACGATTCACCCTGGGCTTACCGTTGATACTGGAGAGGGATGATGAGCGGCCCCGGTTCCTGCAAGTCCTGCTCTGGCCCGATTAGGGGCGACCCCTTACGGTAGCCACGGTGCTGTTGACAATAGAAAGCCACTACAGTCCGTGCCCTCCAGAAGGAGTCCCAGAGGAGAAACCCCAAGGGGAAAAAAACCTCCAACAGGAACTCCCTGAAACAGAAGGAGGACACAAGGATTAGAACTTAGGATCCTGGAAATCTGGAAGACTGAAGACAGAACAAGAACGACTGGCATCTCAAACGAAAACCAGCAGGAGCGTGACCACCACCGCTGAAGTGTTGCAACGCAATGAGAAGAAGAAAGGATCCCCTTATATACCCCTAGACAGGAAGTGATAAACAGGAAGAAGTAACACCACCATCTTAGCTTGGGAAGGAGCCATAGCTAGAGATAGAAAATATACCCTTGTACAAAAGGAACAGATGCATGCAGGGAAGAAGGGAAGTGCACAGCATGCTGGGAAGGAGAAGGCATGCTTTAAAACCATGCATGTGGAAGAGGAAGGCCCTGAAGGCGTGTGGCAGGTGAGTAATGCTAGGGGGGGAGGCCCAGACACCCTAGAACAGTGTCTGCGTTGCGCGCTGTGCACGGCGAGGACCGTTTCCCAATTCTGGGTCTCCGGCCCGCGGTGCTCTAATAACAGCACGCGGCCGGAGAAAATGCCCGCTGCGGGCGCCGCGACCCTTGACCCGGACCGCGGCTTCCCCGCCACGGCTCCCCCCGCGGTTCGGCCGGGATGCGCCACAGCGGCCCGCGGCGCAACACATAGCTGGTTTGAAGGATTTTTTACGGGTTGGCAGTGCTGGTGGAAGAACCACTTCTTACCTGCCCTCCAGAGTCCTGGCAGTGTCAGAATTTTGGCTGTCGGTCTTTTGGGGATCGCCACCACAGAGGTCTTACCAAAAGACCACCAAACTCATAATTAGGCTCAAAAGGTATTACATTTACAATTCCCACTCCGCTATATACCATTTTGGGGAACATATTAGACAATAAAGGGTTGACATTTACTGTTTCCTCTCCACCATTTTGTATTCCACGCCAATATAAACCAATTTGTGGAAGATTATGAACACTAAAAGTGTGGCTTTCACTATTACCACTCCAATCTAAACCATTTTGGGGAGGGTGTTGGTTACTAAAGTGGTGACATTTCCTATTCCCATTCCAATCTAAACCAATTTGGGGAAGACGTTGGACTCTTCAGGGGTGACTTTTAATCCCAATCCAATCTAAACTATTTTGGGGAATGTGTAGGTCATTAAAGGGGTGACCTGTACTATGCCCACTCAAATCCGAACCAATTTGGGGAATGTCAAGGACATTAAAGAGGTGACATTTACTATTCCCACGCTAATCTAAACCAACATATACATCTATTTTTCTAACTAGATAATGAAAATAAATTATATTACATGTGAATGAGTACATTTTAGAATATAAATTCCCAACATAGAAACTTATTCCAATGATAAAAATAAAACAATCATTATTAAAACAGTTAAATACATATAAATAAACTAAATCCTAATGTATTTGTTGAACATTGCCCTTTTTTGCTGGGTCATCCCCAAACCTTTTGCTTTCTTTCTCCTATTTTTGCTGGATTTTTGCTATTGTTGTCTTTAGGACTCTGTGCACTTTATTACTCTTAACCACTGCTAAAGTGCTTGTGCTCTCTCCCTAAACATGGTTTGATTTGCATACACCTGCTTGGCATATTCAATTAACTTATAGGTCCCCTGTAGAGTGGTATACTATATACCCAGGGCGTGTGAATTAAATGATACAAGTGGGCCTGCAGCACTTATTGAGCCACCCACTTAAACTTATTCAGCACTTCAAAATATGTCCAAGGCTTGCCATTATAGCCTGAGTGCAGTATCCCACTGCCATGCAACTTGTCATTTAAAACCCCATCCCAAGCCTTAAACACCCCTTTTATTACATATGTCACCTATACAGTAGACCCTAGGTAGCCCATAGGACAGGGTGCTGTGTAATTAAAGGATAGGGCATATAATTTAAGTTTTACATTTCCTGGTAGTGAAAAAAACCCAGATTCATTTTTCACTACTGCGAGGCCTACACCTCTCATAGGATACCATTTGGATTTCTTATTACATTTAGTAAGCTGCAATTCCTAATTGACAGGAGGTGGATATATCATGTTTGGTACCTATGGAATTGTAATGATAAACCCTCTTTAATAGTAAAGTTGAATTTATCAATACAAATGTTGAAAATGCCACTTTTAAAAAGTTTGCATTTTCCTGCCCTTAGCACTTTGTGTCTGCAGCCTGTTTTGGCTCACATGCCTGGGTGTAGCTGAGAGTCAGACTTTGTGAATTCCTCTCAGACAGTCACATAATAGTCAGAATAGCTTAGCCTCAAAATGCCACCAGCTGGCTTTGAAGCGATCTGTGTCTGTCTCCTTACAACAGGCCTAATGACCTTGCACTGTCAGTGCAGTCAGCTTGGAGCCAGGGGAGGCAGGAAACTCCTTGAACCATTCTAAAACATCTCCTACTTTCTAGGAGCAGGGCACCATGGTTTAAAAATAGTACTCTCAGACCAGCTCTTCAGTTCACTACTGGACCTACGGAAGGACTCTTGGAGGCTTGCCTGCTGCTGTGACATGTTGTGCATTTTTCCACACTACTGCTGTCCCTGGAAGGACTACATTGCTGTCTGGAGCCTCCCTTGAGCTTTGAGAGTTCAGCCCTCCTGTCAAATCCTACATCTTCATCTGCACCCAGGACTTCTAGAAGTGACTCTTAGGGCTAGTTTGCTGGCCTCATGTTCAGAGCTGCAAGGACATAACAGGCTCCTAGCATCTTGAAATGTACACCTGGACCCAGAATGAGTGAGTCCTGAATTGCCAAGAGGTCTCCACACACTCCTGGACCCTAGATTGTGCTAAAGGTGACCATATGTCTGTGGTTGGTGCTTTCAATTTTTAGGTGCTATTTTTTAACCTTATATTTTTAAAACTCCAGTTCTATTGATTACATTTCTTCTTGTTTTTGCATCAAGTAATTATAATTTACTCTATTTTTCAAATCGGTTAAGATGTTTTCTAGTGTTGTGTTTTCACTTTATAACCATTTGTGTGCTACATAAATACTTTAAACAATGCCTCTAAGTTAATCCTCACTGCTTTTTGTGCCAGGCCACACAGGATTAAGCGCAGGTTAATTCAGTGACCTTTTGTGGTTCACGCTGAAAGGCATTGTGGCTCTTGATTGACTGGGGCTCACACAATCCATTTTTTCACAGTATATGTATTAAACAACAGCATATTTATTCTATTAACATAATTTAAATATTATACTTTTTATTGTTTTTAAATAAATTTAAAATAACAAATACTTCAACAATATATTACCAATGGCATTATAATGATCAACCTTCAAAAAAACAACAAAAGTATCATCAAATTTCCAATAAAAATGTTATAAAAGTGTATTATTCTAAAAACATATAATACAACTAACTTTACAAGTTATAACATTATTACATTTAAATTTAGTGTTGTTTCATATTTTCCAAAAATATCTAATTAAAACTATTCTTTTAATATTTACAATAAAAATCCATGTTCAGTGTAATAAAAGATAGCAATATAGTAAAATATGAATGAAACCTAATTCACAATTTATCATTATTAATTTTACAAAATGCATTTATTATTTTTGAATAATAATAAATGTTATCAATATATTACACATAATTATGCAATTATGAAATATTTATAATTTAAGATGAATATTTCAACAAAATGTCTGTTGTAGTTTTCAATATTAATTTGCATATCATACAATATTAGAATTATATATATATATATATATATATATATATATATATATATATATATATATATATATATATGTGTGAATACCAGTTTTTGCTTTGCTAATGACTGGTACCGTTTGACGAATCTTCACAAAATTTTCAGAACTAGTTTGCAACTCACTTCAGCTGCTGTCTTTAAAGTTGTGGTGTGATTTCTTGAGTGGGGTCTGAAAAAAAGGAGGGGTCCCAAAATGCAATTTTTCCCATGCAATTTCCCATAGTGATTTTAGACATGACTACACCTGAAACCGCTAAACGGAACTACACCAACTTTTAAGAAAGCTGGATCTTGGTCCAGAAAGATCTCTTCTTATAATTTGGTGTAAATCGGCTCAGTAGGTTTGGAGGTATTGAAGATTTTTTTTTTAGGTATATTTAGAGACACAAATGTATGTGCCAACAACAGTGCTGTAATTGGCAGTCCACAACTTGAGAGGAAATTGGCAGCTGCTATTTGTTTATCTGCACACAGTCCAAAGGTGGGCAAATAAAACTTACAACTGATAGAAGGGGTCAGGGTAGAGGTACCCTTGCCCCATGGGACTGATGAAGGTGTCTGTGAGGGACCCCTCATCGGCAAGACCTCACCCAAATACGTTTTTTATGGGGTGCACAAGGATCCACGGATCCTCAGCGGAGCTCAGCATGGACCTCGTTGAATAGGCAATGGATCCTTAAATCCAGATCCTAATTAAGAAAAATATGTCCACTCATAGACCTACTCACACTCACTCACACACACTAATCACACACTCACACCTATTCACAGACATACAAAACTACCACCACAGCCAGTCACAGACCCAAACAGCCATTCACACACCCACTCACACACTTACTCACACAGTCACACACCCACTTATATACTAAGACAATCACCCACAGACCCAAACAACCACTCATACACCCACTCAATCTCCCACTTACACACTCGATCACAGATCCACAAAACCACTATCACACCAATTCACATACCCACACAGCCACTCACACACCCCTCACAGACACACACACATACAGTCACTCACACACTCACTCAGACCCACAAACCACTCACAAACCTACTCACACCCACACAGCCACTCATGCATACACCTATATACCCACTCATAAACTTACACCCCCACTTATACACCTACACAACCACTCACACACCAACTCACAGACCCACAAAACCACTCACACCCACATAGCTATTCACACACCTACTCACACACAACCACTCCCACTCACAGACTCACACAGCCAGTCACACATGCACTCACACACCCACCACACACTCATCATGCACACTTACTCACCTACATAACTACTCACACACCCACTCACACATCCAGGTTACTCGGACATATAGTTAAAAAATAGCCATAGAAAGGCATTCAAAAACACAGGTTAAAGGGACATTATAGTCAGGAAATAAAATGTTAAAAACTTTAGAAATTCACTGTAAACATCAAAGGTTTAGTTAGGTTCAGATTTTACACACAGAAAATGATTTAAATTCAACAGTTATTCTTATAGTTATCTCAAGTAATTAAACCTCATGCCTTAAGTTAAATTTAACTTGTGCCCTCACCGTGCCCTGCTAATTATCCCCCATATATTACATCACTCATGACATCTTTTATGACATCATTGATAATATCACTGCAAAATCGAAGATGTAAGGGTTAAACCAGTGGACTTTATGGGCATATTTCTGGTAACTTCACTGCAGTTAGAAGGAAGAAGTCTACTTACATAATGCACAAAGGAAATGGACAGTTGAGATAGTAATCGTCAGGGTTATTTTTAATGAAATGAATACACAGATAAACAACAATAGTGCTAACAAGGCATAATAGAGTGCAGTTTCCTTCTTTATAATAGCAGACAAAAGAATGGCAGGAGCCCAAAGGGCAAGTGAACTTCTAAATAAGGCAAATAAATTGTGAAGGAATACAAGTGGCAAATGAACTGAAGAAAAATTGAGAACTCACAATAAATGTTTTAAAGTACTAGGAAGTACATGGTTATCTGAAGTAAATTACTGGTGGGAGATGACCAAACTGCAAAAATATATTGAACATAAAGGAATACCAAGGGGATTAAGGATTCCAATTATGTCCACCTTGAACAACCAAGATAACAATCTTGTGAAAAGTTGGCAAAATGATCAAACAGAATGCTTTTTCAAACTAATGAGAACTCTTATCACGCATTGTTAGAAATTGGGTCTCTAGGTGGCAGAGGTATGCATTCTGTCCAAGTAGGGATCAGAATCCTAGTCAGGGTAGATCAGGTACACTCACTAAATGAACCTGTGCTTAACCTCTGGTAGCTTGGCACCGAGCTGAGGCACTATGTAAAGAATTTGTGCAACACACTTAAATTACAATAATTCAATGAAAATACCACAAAAAGACTTCAAACAGGTTTGGAAAAATAGATAATATTTACCTGATTATAACAAGACCAAAACAACCAATATCCAATTAGTAGATGTTAAGATATTAATTTTTGAAGATGAAGGGAAATAATGGGATTTATATTTCGGCTCATGGGATATCCATCACCGTCTGGCAATATCTAAATCAGGCCCTTAATTTGAAAACAGTCCTTAGAAGTCAATGGGGTCAAAAGGTTACTTGAGGTCATGAGGGACCAGTGCAAAGTCAAAATCCAGGCCGACCGCGATGGAAGGTATTCCGCTACAGAACCCAAACAGGGTCTGCTGAAACAGTAACTTTGGAGGACCAAAGTATCGTCTACGAAGGTGTGATGTGTTGTTTTTTTAATTGCCGCACTCAGGGCAATGTGTCATCAGTGGACTCCATGAAAAGTTTATGTGCTGCATTGATTCCTTTGGTGCACTCAGAGCGATGCATCGTTTAACGGACCTTGCAGTGTATTGCCATCAGGCCACGCAGTCAATGAATCCACTGTTGTCAGACATTCACTGCGTCACCTGCAAAGATGCAATGTACTGCATTAATTTTTCTGCTGCACTCAGAGCAATGCACTGTTTTTAAAGATTTCAGCTGCACACCCCACTTCTGGGGCCCAGGACTGGAGAGGGGCACCTCAGGCAGGGGTAGGATTCACTAACCCAGCAGCACCAAGACAAGCAGTCTTTGATGTCCCTGAGACTGCACAAGACAAGGAGGCAAGCTAGCAAGCCCTTGGGCACACTCTGGTTCAGCAGGATAGGTCCAGTCTTTGTCCGTACAGCACAGAAGTCTACTTCAGCAGAGTTCTTACCAAGTCCATTAGGGAACTGATTTGTGGTTGTCAGAGACCCTGTTCTTTATACCCCAAAATGTCTTTTATGTGGAGGGTGACTTCAAAGGATCACAGCACAGGTCCCCTTTTCAGCCTAGACCTGGCTCCAGACTATCAGTGGGAGGTAATCAGCCTGTTTATGTGGGCTCAGGCCACTACGCTTTGAAGTGTAAGTGTGAGCCCTTCTTAACCTCCTTCTCAGGAAGACCCATTAGTATGCAGATGAATGCAGATGCAGTTGAGTATCCTTTGTTGTGTGTGTCTGAAGGGAAAGCACAAACATAGCTGTCACCTAGCCAGGTCACATGTGTATTGGAGACAGGCTGTAGGCACACAGGGCAGTGAGAGCAGAGAAGTTCCCACTTTCTAAAAGTGGCATTTCTAAAATACTAATAATAAATCCAACTTTACCAATAAACTGTGTTTACCATTTCAGTTCCACTGATATTAAACATGATCAGCTAGTCCTTTCTGATTAAGAATTACAGCCTAAAAATATGTTAAGATATTCCCAATGTGGCCTATGAAAGGAGCAGGCCTCGCAGTAATAAAAAATGACTTTGGGATATTTTTCATTACCAGGACATGTAAAACTTAAAGGTACATGTCCTGCCTTTTACTTGCATGGCACCTTGCCTCATGGGCTACTAGGGCCTGCCTTTCGGGGTGACTTATATGTAAGACCAGGAGAGTTTAAGGCTTAGCAAGAGGTTTTAAAGGCCAAGTCAAATTGGCAGTGAAATTGCACACAAAGGCTCTTCAGCGGCAGGCCTGATATAGGTTTACAGGGCTATGTAAGTAGGAGGTACAATCAGTGCAGCAGGCCCACTAGTAGCATTTAATATATAGGCCCTGGGTATACAGTACACCACTTTACAACAGACTTAACAGTAAATTAAGCATCCCAATTGTAGCTATACCACTGTTACCATGTTTTAGGGGAGTAGCACATGCCATTTAGCACTGGTTAGCAGTGGTAAAGTGCTCAGAGCCCTAAGGCCAACATAAAGATACAGCTAAATGGGAGATGAAAGGCAAAAAGACTGGGCTAAGACCACCATAAGGTTGTGAGGTCTAACACACATGCTGAAAAACAATTGGAAAAAGTGGTAGAAAAAAACAGAACTAGAACAAGAACTGCAGAAACATAAAACTAACGAAGAGCTAAGGGTGATGCTGGAACAGATGGAAAAGAAAGTGAATAAACATGAGACAGAGGTAAAAATGAGGAAAGCCAGAAAATTCAATAGAGACTGATTAGAATACGGAAATGGGAGGATATACACATTCACAAGGAAATATGACACCATGCGAAAAATATAGACAATGGATATGGCCCTTGCACAAAAGATGATCACGGAGATTGTTGATAGTTAAGAGGTAAGCTCTGCAGTTGAGGACCCCACAACCATCAACTTGGAATTTGCTGAGGAACTGCAGTTGATCCAGATGTGTACGAGACAGAGAGGGTGGGGGAGCAACCATAGGGTTGCAGAGAATGAGGGAGACTAAGAGATGGAGGTATAAGAAAAAGACCCGGAGGCAAAAAGAGAAAGAAAAAATTAATAAGTGAGAATCTTGTCATCAATCTCTCATCAAAGACTCTGAGTGAAGATCAAATGAAGGTGCTAAATAAGGGACTATCTTTTTGTTTCAATGCCTGGCAAACATATGGATAGTTTTTTTATAACTTCTCATAGAAACTCAAAGTTAAAGAATACTTTCTGACACATCCCAAAACAATTGAGAAAAAAAAGAGAAACATGTAAAATAATCCATATTGATGATGGTAAATCTACCAAGATTGAAAGCACTAGTAGGACTGTGAAGAGAACCGGAGGGACTGGAATAAGAAGAGTCCCCACAGGATAGATCAAATATAGAAGCAGCAAAACCTTGGGGAGCACAGCATGTAAGGTTGGAGATAACAGATGTAAACCACAATCAGACTTGGTCCACAAATGCCTGCAGGGAACAAGACTGACCTGTTTCAGGAAATAGTGGCAGGTGAAGTTTACAAAATAAATTAAAAAACAAAGCTGACATTTGCGGAAAAGAAGGTCAGAGGTGAACTTTGAGAAAACAAGGCAGATTGCAGAGGACCCCTAACTTTTTGCCCTAATTTTTCAATTTTTGCTGGTGTTTTCCTGACTCCAATGGTGCCCTGGGTACTGCTAACCTGTCCCAGGCCCTGTGCTCTGTGTAAAATGATTATGCAAATTAGGATAATTATAATTGTCTATGTCAATCTACAAATAGGTCCCTTGTATATAGTGGGGCATGTAGGTTTAGGGACCCCAGCATAGGTAGTGTACCCGTAGGTGCACTGCTGAGGTACCCAGGGTCATTTTGAAGGCAGGGCTGCCTTACTGGCTGCTTAAAATTAAAGTTATATGCAAATTCTACCTTAGAATTAAAAGTACTTCTAAAACTTAAACTACCTTATTTTCATATGTCACCCTAAAGGTGTGCCCTATGTGCCTCTAGGGTTTGTGTTTAACTATAAGCAGGGACCTTATAAAAATTGTTTCATACGTCCTGGTGATGTAAAACAGCCAAATTCATGTTTCCCTCACTGTAGTGAATGGCCTCCATAGGCTAAAACGGAGAGACTTCATTTTAATTAACAAAGTCCCCTTAATTGTCAGATACCTTGAGTTTGGTGTCAAAGTGATTGGTATAATAAACCCCACAACTTAAAACTGTTGGATTTAATATAAGTAGTTCAGGTAAATAGTTTTAAAGCTCTACCGGAAAGTTTCCAACTTCAGCTCTGGAGTTCCCTTCTCTGACTAGCCAGCCTTTGGCAGCCTGGCCAGACTGCCTCAATGAGTTGTGAAGTGGCCTGGGCTGAACACAAAGGATGTGCCTGGGGGAGGAGATCTGCCACAGCAGATGATGAAGCAGGAAGGGGGAGGGCAGCCAAGCTGGTCTCCAAAGGCAGGTGAGGGCATTTGGAGCAGCCCAGCACCTCCCTAACTTCCTGCAACCCCAGACAATTAGGTGCCCTCTTCATTAGATTAGAAGTGGGCAGGAGAGAGGTGTGTGTTTAGAATTTTAGCTACACCAATGTGTGGGCTCAGCCAGTTCTAACCTCCAAAAATCACTTTCATCCATGTTGGATTTTTGAAGAATGTTTCTCTGTTGGGTTTGATTTTTTGCCACACTTCCCAGGAAGTGGTCATCACGGGGGGAGGGAGCCTGCCTCTAATTGGACAACCAGGACCCCTCCTGTTTTCACCCAGGAGCAAGGATAAATAAGGCAGAGCTGCACCCACACCTCAAATCCCTACAGGGTACAAGACAAAGAAGAAAAAGGACTGCCCTTCTGGGCCCCTGACCTGCACCTGAACACTGCACTATGAAGAACTGCACCAGCTACACACTTGGGCTTCATTCAAAAAGGACTTTGCCTTGCTTCAACTGGTTCAACACGGGACTCCCTGTTTGCTACAGGTAGAGAATAGCTAACCAGAGTCCCCTGCATCAAATACTATAGAAACTGACCAGCCGCCCACTATCCAGTGGTTATTTCTGAGTTTGAACCAGGTGCATTATGGGAGTTGGAGTTCTAACTCTCACAGAGCAACTCAGAGCTTCTGGAACCTTGGGGCAAGTGGTGGACTCCTAAAGGACCTTCAAATACTGGAGAACTTATAGTAAAAAACTCCATAAAGGGACCGACCCGATGTCGTGAGTCAAGCTAGCTTACGGCGACCGCAACCCAGCCTGACTTGCAGGTTCGTCCAGCTGAAAAGCTCAAGAGCCCCTAAGTTCCAGGATTTCACTGGGGACTCCTGGAAAGGCAATCCGATGATGTTGACTCAAAATCGATTTGCTTTGGAGGGTCGTCCGGTGTCAGAGAGAAAAAGCTCCAAAAAAGTGACAAAGTCCGAAAGTAAAAAGGTGACCGGGACTTCCCATGCAGCACATTCGAGGAGGGTTCCAGGGACGTCAGATCCAATTTCAAGTTCAGCCTGGACGAATATTTCTGTCACGAAAAATCATCTAAGTCTGAAGGTAGAACTCTTCACCGAGGTCTCCTGTGACACGTATCTGAAGAGGGCTTGAAGGAGATTGGATCGGATTTGTGACTTCATCCCGGTGAGAAAAATCTTCAAAGAAAAGACTAAGGTGGTCATTATGATCCTGGCAGTCTCCTGCCTGGCAGGACAAAGGTGGCGGTTTCACCCGCAATAGGCTGGCTGCCAGGAAGGTTGGAGCCGCGTGGCTGGAGATGAGCATCTCTGACCCGGCGGTCCACAGAAAATCACTGGCGGTATTAGGAGCAACCTTTCCACCAGGGTTTTCGCTGCGGTAGCACCGCCACAAAAACCCTGGCAGAAAGGCTACCGGTGACAGGGAATTTCTTCCATGTCACCGGTAGATGACTCCCCCATCCCCCAGCAAGCACTAAACACCCCCCTTCAGGCAGAGCGCCCACTCCTCCCTCCCCTCTCCCATCTCCTCCCTTCTAGGTGCTGTGCCCCTCCCTCCTCCTCCTGCCCCCTCTAGGTACTGCATATGCCGCGCATACATGCACACACACACAGATAGCCACACGTACCACGCATCCACTCATTGTCCTACACTTACATACATGCATTCACTCACACACATCCATACTCACATTCATCTCAGCACTCATACATGCATTCAACCACGCATTGACACACCCATCTAAACATGCATACTCACACCATCCAAACATGCATACTCACACCCATCCAAACATGCATACTCACACCCATCTAAACACGCATACTCACACCCAACAAAACATGCATACCCACACGCAGACAAACATGCATTCCCCACAACACTCATACTTGCATATACACACACATACACACTTATATGCATACACACACACTCACTTCTACATTCAGACATGCATACAACCACACATTCACACATTCATGCACACACGCAGCCAACACCCACTCACACGCGCACACAGCACCTAATACCCTCCTGCTCCCCCTTCGCTGTTGGACTTACCTGGTCCAGGGAGGAGGTTGTCCGGCAGGGAACGGGAAAAGGCGCGTCCACCTCTGGCAGCGCCCCGCCATCAGGACACCACCAGCCATATTATTTCACATAATGCAGCGGGTGGTGCTCTTCTGGAGGGGCATGGACAGTGGTGGAACCACCAATGCGCCTCTGCCCGCAGCATTACTACTGCTGGATTTCCAGGCAAAGTGTGGCAGAAATCCAGCAGTACCCGTAATATGGTGAGTGGAAGACCCCCAGCACTGGCAGTCTTGCGGCACTTCTCGGCTTTGACGGTCTTCAAGGAAGACCGCCAAAGTCATAATGACCACCTAAGTCAGAAGGTAAACTTTTGACCAAGGCCTCCCGCTTGCTATAGCCAAGCAGGCCTCCATGAAGGCCAGCCTCAAATTTTGACTTTGCCCCATTCGAGTGCTACCAGATGTCCAGATTGGCACTTTTAATTTCTATGCGCTAAAAAACATAAATTCCTTAAAAAATCATATCTCTGGTTCCCCTTATTTGATTGTAATCATTTTGGAGTCATTTTAAAGATAAAAATATAATGTACTTTTATAAATTAGTGTTGGATTTCTATTGTGTTTTGTGTTTTACTTATTTACTGTTTTATGATTTTTAAATGCTTTTCACACCTGTCTCCTAAGTTAAGCATAACTGCTTGTTGCCAAGCTACCAAGGGTTGAGCTGTGATTAAGTTTTTTGAGATCTAACTGGATTTAGTGGGGGCTAGTGGCCTATTGCTAAGGGTAGATACTGACCTGCCCTTACCAATAATCCACTTTCCAACAGTATGAAATTTAATAATGAGGAAGTATATAAGTCTGATACACTAGTCACCAATCTCCAGAATTCTTTTCACCCCCTTTTTAATTATTGTATTAATTTCCTGCCATTTACTGGCAAAATAAGCTATCCTCTTTTCCCTTATGCATGCCTTGTACCTCATTCATTCTTATATTTCGTGTTAGCAGCCTTAGATATAATCATTTTTTACGTGTTGCCTTTTATGGATTGTTCTGTTAAACTCTTTTGCATAAAGTATTTGAATGGAGTCCAAATATGTACACAATCTTCTAGAACCTACAATCTCTAATGGGAGAACTTTATCCAACATGTGTGCCTTCTTACATAGGGCCTGATTTAGATTTTGGTGGAGGGGAATACTCCATCACGTATGTGACGGATTTCCCGTCTGTCCTATTATGATCCCTCTAGGATATAATGAGATCATAATACGGGGGGTGGTATATTAGTCACATTGATGATAGAGTATTCCCCTCCCCCAAGTTCTAAACCAGGCTCTTAGTCTTAGTGAGAGGGACACCTCTATTGCCTGCTGATCACTCCCCTCAGTATGAATGAATGTAATATATCCAATAAGATGTCATCAGTTGTTGTTATAGACAGCAGTTTAGTATTGAAAACCCCTGCCATTACTACAATTGATTCAGATATTCTAACTTTAACCGTTCAATAATTAATCCTGTTTCCTCCATTAGTGTAAATATTGCAGATGTCTGAATCTTATGCACGTAGATATTCAACAAAATCTGAGTTTCATATAACACTGCATTCCTATAAATTACAATTAACTGGGCATATTTTGTATTTACGTCCAACATTGTTAAATCCTTCGTAATTGTTGTTAAGGCAGCATGAGTAAACCTCTGGTCTTCTGCTACCAGACTGACAACCATTCACATAGAAAGCAGCAAAGCCTTCCACCTTGTCTTTCTCCTGCAACCAAGTTTCCTGGAGCAATAGAATGTGATATTGATTTAACATTTCTAATGTATTATGTTCCTTGATTATTTGCTCAAAAGCATGAACACTCCAGCTCACTAATTTATTATGGCATAGGTAGATAGTTGCAAGCAATCATTTTGTTGAGATAAAATATTATAACACTTGAAAGTAGGACACTTATGTGGTGACTCTATCCAAACATTATTAGTTTCATTACTCATTACTATGCAAAGTTGGTGTAAATCTGATAGTTCATTTGTCTAACTTGCCATTCATTCTTTCCCCTTGGATCAAAATTAAATCCACAAAAAGCTACTTGAACTGATATTCTGCAAACATTATGGCTCGCTGGGACTGTTCTTGATTTTTGCTGCCACTTCAAAACTCTGTTTTATTTCAAAATCAATCTCATTTAACGTATGTGATGCTTTTAAAACCCTATTATTTGCAAAAGGACAAAAAAGATAGAATTTAGTTACCTCTCCATCATTCGGAATGTTGATGAAATCTCATATCTTTTTTGTGTATTTCTGCAAAGTCAGGATTTGTTTGACTAGGTTACTGGAGCTGCCTTACTTGTTTCCCTTTTCTGGGAAATATCACAGTAGATGTCCAGGTATACACTACAAGCCCTTCCATTATGTTCAAATATGGTGGGTCACCCCCTTTCATTGAGATATTATACTTGTTACCTTGCTAGCTCACTGTATTACAACTCAATTGTTTTCCTTGTTCGTAACATACTTCTTGTCATCACTTTGTTTAACCAGCTAGTTGTTGCAAACATTCTCAGTTTTTAGGTGAATGTTTTGGTTTATCTTTGATTGTACTTTTCCTAATGACCAATTAGCTTTGCTTATTAGTAGATTAGTGGTGTTCTAGCAGCTTAGGCTGATAGAGGTAGCTATAGCAGAGCAGCTTAGGCTGAACTAGGAGACATGCAAAGCTCCTACTATACCACATATCACATAGCACTATATCATAAGAATCACAATACTCTGAGTTACAAAAAATAAATGTACTTTATTTTAGTGACAATGTGCCAAAAATATCTCTGAGGATATACTCCCTTAGGGGGTAAGTAAAATACACAACATATAGACACGAACCAAAATCAGGTAAGTAAACAGTTAGAAAAGTAGTGCAAGCACTGTAGAATCCAAAAGGATGCAATAGGCCTAGGGGCAAAACAAACCATATACTAAGAAAGTGGAATGCGAACCACTTAGGGACCCCAGGCCTAGTGTAGTGTGTAGAGGGTCGCTGGGAGTGTAAGAAAACACTAAGGGTGTCCAAGATACCCCCACCCCAAGACCCTGAAAAGTAGGAGAAAAGTGACCCTACTTCCCCTGAAAACACACTAAAGTCGTGATAGGAGATTCTGCAAAAGATCACAACTGACTGTAAAGCACTGAAGATGGAATCCTGGACCTGAGGACCTGTAAAGGAAGGGGACCAAGTCCAAGAGTCACAAAAGTGTCCAAGGGGGGGCAGGAGCCCACTAAACCCTGGATGAAGGTGCAAAATGGCTGCCTCCGGGTGGAAGAAGCTGAAGACTCTGCAACAACGGAAGAAGCCTGGAACCTCTCCTTTGCACAGAAGATGTCCCACGGTGCGCTGGAGGATGAAGAGTTATTTCTATGCAAAAAGATTACAAACAAGCCTTGCTAGCTGCAAAGATCACAGCTGAAGAAAAAGAGATCTGCCTGGGCCCAGGAAGGACCAGGAGGTCGCCACTTAGACGGGGAGACAGAAGGGGCGCTCAGCAGCACAGAGAGCCCACGCACAAGCAGACAGCACCCGCCAAAGTACTTGAACAAAGGTTCAAGAAAACTGTGCATGGTGGTCATCTCAAACCTACAAAAGAGGGACCCACGAAGTCGGTGGTCAACTCAGGGAGTAGAGCAATGCAGGACAGAGTGCTGGGAACCTGGGCTGTGCTGTGCATTAAGAATTCCTTGCAAAAGTGCTAAGAAGCTCTAGCAGCTGCAGTTCACGCAGTACACAGGATTACTGTCTGGTGTGGGGAGGCAAGGACTTACTTCCACCAAATTTTGACAGATGGACCACTGGACGGTCGGGGTCACTTGGATCCAGCTCCAATGACCCAGGGACCATGCTTGTCATGATGCGAGGGGACCCAGGAGATCGGTCAAGCAGAAGTTTGGTGCCTGCGTTAGCAGGGGGAAGATTCCGTCAACCCACAGGATATTTCTTCTTGGCTTCCAGCGCAGGGTGAAGGCAGACAGCCCCCAGAGCATGCCCCTCCAGGAAACATTCGAAAAAGCCAGCAGGATTAGGCGCTACGATGTCACTGGTATTCTTCTTGCTACTTTGTTGCAGTTTTGCAGGCGTCCTGGAGCAGTCAGCGGTCGATCCTTTGCAGATCCTTTGCAGAAGTCAAAGAGGGAGATGCAGAGGAACTTTCTGGTGAGCTCTTGCATTCGTTATCTGAAGAGAAGACCACAGGAGAGACCCTAAATAGCCCTCAGAGGAGGATTGGCCACCTAGTCAGGTAAGCATCTATCAGGAGGGGTCTCTGACATCACCTGCTGGCACGGGCCACTCAGAGGCCTCCATTGTGCCCTCACACCTCTGGATTCAAGATGGCAGAGGTCTGGGACACACTGGAGGAGCTCTGGGCACCACCAATGGGGTGGTGATGGACACGGGAGTGGCCACTCCCCTTTCTTTCGTCCAGTTTCACGCCAGAGCAGGGGCAGGGGGATCCCTGAACTGGTGTAGACTGTTTTATGCAAGGAGGGAACCATCTGTGCCCTTCAAAGCATTTCCAGAGGCCAGGAGAGGCTACTCTTCTCAGGCCCTTAACGCCTATTTCCAAACAACACCCTCTCTCAGAGGAAATCCTTTGTTCTGCCTTCCTGGGACTGGGCTGCCCAGACCCCAGGAGGGCAGAAGCCTGTCTGTGGGTTGGCAGCAGCGGTAGCTGCAGTGAAAACCCCAGAGAGCTGATTTGGCAGTACCCGGGGTCCATGCTGGAGCCCCGGGGATGCATGAGATTGGCACCCCAATACCATATTTGGCATGGGGGACAATTCCATCATCTTAGACATGTTACATGGCCATATTCGGAGTTACCTTTGTGAAGCTACATATAGGTATTGAGCTATATATAGTGCATGCGTGTAATGGGGTCCTCACACTCACAAAGTCTGGGGAAATTACCCTGACATATACGGGGTCATCTTGGCTAGTGCCAGGGTGCCCTCACACTTAGTAACTTTGCACCTAACCTTCACCAAGTGAGGGTTAGACACATAGATGACTTATAAGTTACTTAAGTGCAGTGTAAAATGGCTGTGAAATAATGTGGACGTTATTTAAGCAGGCTGCAGTGGCAGTCCTGTGTAAGATTTGTCTGAGCTCCCTATGGGTGGCAAAAGAAATGCACCAATACCTTGGGTACCTAGGTACCATATACTAGGGAATAATAATAAGGGTGTTCCAGTGTGCCAATTAGAATTGGTGAAAATGGTCACTAGCCTACAGTGACAATTTTAAAGGCAGAGAGAGCATAAGCACTGAGGTTCTGATTTGCACAGCCTCAGTGACACAGTTAGGCACTACAAAGGGATACACCTACAGGCCACAAACTATGAGCACTGGGGTCCTGGCTAGCAGGATCCCAGTGAGACATATAAAACACACTGACAAATAGCGTTTCCACTATGAGCACTGTGGTCCTGGCTACCAGGAATCCCAGTTAGACAGTAAAAACACCCTGACATTAACTCACAAACAGGCCAAAAGTGGGGGTAACAATGCTAGAAAGAGGCTACCTTCCGACAATCATAGTTTTGTGAAACCATAATTATATAATCTTCTCTTTATCATTGTTAGAAATGGGTCCTCTGGTTGACAGTCAGTTTGCTCTCTGTCCAAAGAGGAACCCTCACTATTGTCAGGGTAAGCTAGTTACGCACCTAGGATAACCACTGGTCACTCTCTTGGTAGCTTGGCACAAGCAGTCAGTCTTATCTCAAAGGTAATGTGTAGAGTATTTGTACCAACACACACAGTAACACAGTGAAAACATCACAAAAGGACTGAACACCTGCCTAGAAAAATAGGCAATATTTATCTAAATCAAACAAGACTGAAACAACAAAAAACTAACATAAACAAGCAAAGATATGGATTTTTAAATTAAAGAGTCTTAAATCATAGAAATCAATGGGTGCATTGTTTTCATTTTTACACAAAGCACCTGGTATGCATCAAAAATAAAGCTGCATGGGTGCGCGTGCATCAGAAAAGTAAGCAATGCATTGATTCCTGATTCACAAGTGAGGCTGTGCGTTGATTCTTCTCCGGTCGGGTAGGCAATGTGTTGTTTTCTCTCCCCTGCAAAAGACTGATGCATTGATTTCTGGACAAGCAGCCTCATGTCGGTGCAGGTTCACTGTGGTTTTGACTCCCAGTGACGATGCATGAGAATTCCAGATGCACAATGGTGAAGAGCTGCGCTGCGTGGGTGATGCATTGATTTTTCAACCATGAAGCAGGTGATGCATCGATTTTTCTCCCACTTTGCTCTGTTGCATGGATTTCAGTCTTGGTTTCACCAGCTTCACCTTTCAAGGGCCCACTTGGCATGGTAGGAGTCTCAGCAAGAGAGTCCAGATGCTGGCAGAGGAAGTCTTTGATGGCCCTGATACTTCAGAACAGGGATCAAACCCAGTCTAAGCCCTTGGAGACACTTCACAAGCAGGAAAACACAGCAAAGTCCAGTCTTTGTCCTCTGTAAGGCAGAAGCAGCAATTCCAGGTCCTCCCAGCAAAGCACACTCACAGGCAAAGGGGCAGTACTCCTCCTCCAGCTCTTCTGCTCTTCTCCTTGGCAAAGGTTCCTCCTGATCCAGAAGTAATCTAAAAGTCTGGGGTTTTGAGTTCACTACTTATATTCATTTCTGCATTTGAAGTAGACAAATTTTAAAGGAAAGTCTCTTTTGTTCACAAGATCCTGTCTTGCCCAGGCATGGCCGGAGTCACACAAAAGGGGGTTGGAGACTGCATTGTGTGAGGACAGGAACATCCCTTTCAGTTGTACGTGTCAGCTCCTCCCTCCCCACTCTAGCCCAGGAGACTCATCAGGATATGCAGGACACTCCTCAGCTCACTCTGTGTCACTGTCTAGAGGGAATTAACAAACCGTTATTCAGTCTGACCCATACATGTATTCCACAGGCAAGCAGATGTACAGAATGGTTAAGCATGAAAATGCCCACTTTCTAAAAGTGGCATTTTCAAACAGACAATCTTAAGACCAGCTCTACCAAAAGATGTATTTTTAAATTGTGAGTTCAGTGACTCCAAATTCCATATCTCTATCTGCTCCCAGTGTGAAACTGACCTTCAGGACATGTACTTCATGACATCAGGAAATGTAAAACACACAAGTATATGCCCTACCTTTAAAACACACTGCACCCTGCCCACTGTGCTACCTAGGGCCTACCTTAGGGGTGACTTACATGTAGTAAAAGGGAAGGTTTGGGCCTGGCAAGTGGGAACACTTGCCAGGTTGAATTGGCAGTGCCTTACTGCACACACAGACACTGCAGTGGCAGGTCTGAGACATGTTGACAGGTCTACTTATGTGAGTGACACAGTCAGTGCTACAGACCCACTAGTAGCATTTGATTTACAGGCCCTGGGCACCTCCAGTGCACTTTACTAGGGACTTACTAGTAAATCAAATATTCCAATCAGGGATAACCAATCACCAATAAAATTTAGACAGAGAGCATATGCACTTTAGCAGTAGTAAAGTGCCCAGAGTCCTAGAGCCAACAAAACTGGCCAGAAAAAAAATAGGAGGAAGGAGGCAGAAAGTTTGGGGATGACCCTGTAAAAAGGGCCAGAGCAGACAGTCATCATTAGTTTCCCTGAACTATAGGCCAATTGTGATTCTGGTGCCTCAGCTAAATCAGTTCAATATATTTTCCTTATATTTGTTTCAGGTTCGTACTGACATCTCCTGTGGGCTGACTTTGTAAGTTTCTCATACCTTCTTCATTCTTAATTGTGTCATTTTTCTTGGGTGACCACTGGAAGTGGACGGCATAGCACTTTTGGTAGACAACTGTGTACTTTTTGTAATTCCAAAGATTTATCCTTAAAATGACCAGATGGGTTCTGATGATTCTTGCCTTGCTTACCACAATAAGTGCTTCTAATAAGCTATGAAGTATTCTCTGCATCAAAAGTTGAACATCTAGCAGCTGTAAAGCGGAAGAAAGGCCAATATCCATATTTGTTGGGGATGTATTGCATTGCTGATCCTGTTCCCCATCATCTACATTGTCAATTGAGCTCAAAGTCTGACTACAGACATCATACTGACCCGAGGTATTACTTGATCTTTGATCTAATGGAGCATTTATCTTGACATGACTTTCCCCTGATTCAGGTATACAATCATTTGAATTTAAATAAAGAAATTCAGACGATATCCAAGATCCTATTTGATTTGGTGATTCTACTGGAGACTTATTTTGCAAAAACTTTCACTTCCTCTTGTTTTATGATTTACCATTCAAATGCCTAAATAGTTACCATTTTCACATTATCCTACTGTGCTGCCACGTTACCTTTTAAATATTTATTTACAGAGTTCCAAGTGGACTTTGATACTAGAAAAGATGTGATTTTTGTCTGAGTAAACTCTACTCCCAAGATGAGCTCTCTATCTTTATCTGTGCATCATGGCAGATTCAATTAAAATATATATATATATATATACAAAAAATGTTGTAAGTTGATATGTCTTTGTATATCCATGCCTAGAAGACACCCATTTCTTTTACATTTTGAAATATATGTGTAGAGAATCCAAACTATTTGTTTTACCCTTGCCTCTTAAATATAGAAATATATGCAGTGGCCCATTCTTCTTTGCATTTTACATATTTAAGGCTATCAAATCTGAAAAAAATATGTTTTGTTTGAGACTGTACATATCACTGCAGCTGTAATAACTAGAGGAACTAGCTATATGGTAAGATTGGTTTATTTATTTTGAAAGTTTATTAGTGCACTATGTAAATTAAGTGGTTTTAATTGTTCAGTAGAAAGGCCTGTGGATTAAAAGATGTACTTGCACTGTTTTGTAACAGATAAAATGTGGGCAAACATTGCTGTTCACTATTAGGATGTTATTATTTTAGCAGATTCTCTGTCACAATTTGGCAGATAGCCTGTCTTTGTATTACAAGGGTTGTAGGCTATAATGCACTTGTGATGCTGTGAATAGGGCATCCACCATGTTTGTGACAGAGTCTCTGGCTTTCCAAGTTTGCTTACCTATAGAAAATCTGAAGGAACTATATTTCTGATAGAGGAGAAGAACCCCACTCAGTTTACATGAAAACTCATTGCCACTCAGATTAGAGGTGCTTGTTTGGTGCACGGATAATGAGAAGGGGCCAAAATCTACAATTACAACTGGTATACTCCCCTAAATAACAGGTATTTTAAGTGATCAACACCATAATGGTGAATAACATGCAGACTTGGCATCACAAAGTACATTGCCACATGTCAAACCAGATTCTGGGGCCAAAAACAGGCTTGTTCCGGTCCCATTGACCACCTGCTCTTTGCAACTGGTAAATAGAATCAGGCAAACTGCTTTGGTCAGTGGCAGGAGGTTGGGGAGGTACTCAGCACAAGGGGACACATATATGAGAATTGTCTGTCTGTTTTCCCTGTGATGCTGAAGAGGGCAGTCAGGGTCCAAGATGGGTCTGTGCATGATGCTGCTGTCTGTCTCTCTGCATAGTTTTATCAAGTGAGGACGTGCACCTAATAAAATTAGGCCTTGTTTTTCTGGACCCCATAATTTCACACCTAGAAATACTAGGCTGCTCATAGTATGGCAGAACAGTATTCTTTCCCAGGATTTGTCTCCATTATACTCATAATGAGGCCCTGGGTATTTGGAAGTGAGACTCTTTTCCTTGTTGGCTGAAGTAGCTCTCTAAACATGAACATCAACATGGCTCTCAATGAACAATGTAGAGTAACTTACTCTCAGGGAAATTTCAGAGGGATTGATATGCTTGCTCATTTAATCAAAGGTTTGAAACTTAGTAGAGACACTGTTAGAAGCTCTGGAGGAAATTTAATATATAGAGATATGTTGTGGTTAAAAGAAGGAACACCAATAATCCTCTTTAAGATTTCGAGCTGGAACACACACACATAGGACCCGGCGATAATATGTATACCAAGCTTATCTTAAATCGGAGTATCAATCACAAGTTCCCTGGGATGCTCATAGCTGAGGCCAAGGAAATTATGGTGAACAATGTAAAAGGAGAATACTCAACTTTTTTCAGTGTTTAATCCAAGTGCCCTATTTTGCATTTAAGTCCAGATTGTCAATTGGCAAGGTATGTAGGGAAATAATAGGTCACAACACGAAAAAATAATTAAATGTAATGTAGAAGGGAGTGGTAACTGGAATGATAGCATTCATCTTTAAAACCAAAAAGGAGAGTGGGAAAATCGAACAAAAGCGAGCCCCTTCAAATTCTAAAGCACAACCTGCACTCTTCCAAGCCCACAAATAATTATCCAAAGGATGATAAGTACCATTTTTTTTTGCCTAAAGCAATTCGATGATTCAGTATAATTTTCCCAATTGACAGACAAAAGTCACTTTACTATCTAATAGCGGTTCAAAAAATCTTCTTAACTGATATAGTTAAATTATAATACAAAAAACATTTTATTAACCAAAAAGCCAAAAAAGAAACGCAAAATACCTGATCACAGTCATTCAATCAATTCTTTATTCAGCCAAAAGAAAAGGCCAGAAAAGAAACATCACAGTTTAAAATACGTGGTAGATACTATCATAATTACTTGTACTCGGTTACTCAGACCCAACAAAGCAGATAAAAGCACAACACATAAAAAAAGGAAATGATTAAAATTCAAAATTAAGATTTACATCAAAAGAGCATTTCTGCTACAAAATTTAGGCCCATATTTATACTTTTTGACGCACAACTGCGCCAACCCAGTTGTGCGTCAAAAGTTTTACCGCCGGCTAACGCCATTCCAACGCGCCATGCGGGCGTCTTATTTATGGAATGACGTTAGCCGGCGCTGCGGACTGGTGTGCGTCAAAACAAATGACTCACGCCAGGCAGCGGCGGCGTATGGGAAAATGGGGGTTGTGCGTCAAAAAATGGGGCAAGTCAGGTCTGAGGCAAAATTCAGGCCTCAAACCGAATTTGCGCCATTTTTTTTGACGCCCAACCTCCATTGACATGACTCCTGTCTTAGCAAAGACAGGAGTCATGCCCCCTTGCCCAATGGCCATGCCCAGGGGACTTATGACCCCTGGGCATTGTCATTGGGCATAGTGGCATGTAGAGGGGCCCAAATCAGGCCCCCCTATGCCACAAAAAAAACGAAAAGAATACTTACCCCAACTTACCTCAACTTCCCTGGGATGGTCCCTCCATCCTTGGGTGTCCTCCTGGGGTGGGCAAGGGTGGCAGGGGGTGTCCCTGGGGGCAGGGGAGGGCACCTCTGGGCTCCTTCTGAGCCCACAGGTCCCTTAACGCCTGCCCTGACCCAGGTGTTAAAAAACGTCGCCCATCAGGCTGTGCGCCGTTTTTTAAGGCCTGCCCCCTCCTGTGCGTCAAAATGACGCCAGAGTATAAATATGGGGCACAGGCCTTAAAGTCATTTTTTGGAAGGGAACACCTACCTTGCTTATAATTAACGCAAGGCTGGTTCCCCCTTCCAAAAAATGACGCACATGGTGGAATTTTGACGCCCGCGGGGTCGGACGTCAAAGTATAAATATGGGGCAGGGTTTGCGCCGATTGTGCATCAAAAATTTTGACGCACATTCGGCGCAAACAGAGTGTAAATATGCCCCTTAATATCATAAATAACAAACTGCTAAAAAGTTCTACTACTGGCATATTAGTTAGAAAAAGTCAAAGTTTGTTCATCAGAAAGTGCAAATGTACAAACGTGCAAATATGCTAATAACATATCCAAATATAAGACAGGAACTTCACATATCTTATTGCAGCTAAACAGAAATTCCAAAAATCACATTGACATGTTGTAGCTGATAAAAAAAAGAATAGACATAACTCTCTGCTAAAATGATATGGTACAGCATCCTGACTGGTGGTGTGATAGGTGGGAAAATCACAGTAACCCGACAGCTGATCTATAGTTAAGGAAGCAGAGATTAAATCTGAAGCAGACAAAAACAATTTCACAGGCGCCAGACCACCATAAAGAAACAACTCACTGCAAACACAACAAGATCTGAGGTATCAGTTTTTAAAATCCTGTAGGGCACAAGATAACAAGTTGATCCAAGACATAGGCATACAGGACGGATCTCACGTCTGTCTAAAGATAGGGTATGCCTAACAGAAAAAAAAATATGTTCTTCAGTCTTTGGACCTACCCGACAGCTTGGGCTAAACAGCCAAAACTGATGGCAGACCAAGCTTTCAGGAAGAGGTGAAGGATCGCAACGGCAAAAAACCAAATTGAAAACAGGCGTATAGAATCCTGGCCTCAAAAGATGGCAAGAGTTTTGATTCTAAAAATTGATTTGTTAAATGCCTGTTTGTCGTATTCACAAAAGGTTTGCTCATGAACATAATTCCAGTAATGAGATTTCATTGTATTTATATAATCTTTGCATGTAGAATCTGGGTCATTCCAAAATCGCTGTAAGCACAGTTTCTTGAACCAGTCCTAAAGAAATTTGAGCCAAGGTATCTGCAAGGCATTGGGCACAGCAACAAATTCATAAAGTGAGTCCCTCTATTCCTGCAACTCAGGTGTGATCCACAAACAGATCTAATACCTCAGGGGATTTATTACTGCTAAGTTCGAAAGACATTTCAAGCCCAGTTCAGAAAAAAGTGGTACCATGGGAGTACTAGCTGGGCATGCAATGAGCTCTTTCTCTAAACAGTTTTCGGCAGTAGCAAAGTGTCTAGGGTTCACATAGCCCTCTATCTACACCTCAAATAAAGCAGCACTCTGTACTTTTGTACTTTCCCGCAAAATACCTCATTAGCTGGTGCCACTGATTGAGAAAGAGTACCTTTAAATAGATGCAACATGTCCCTAGATTTATGCTGATTAAGAAGCACAATCATATTGAGTTAAGGATCCCATGTTAGGCTCTCAGAAAACCTTACCCCCAAACAGTCAATGTAATTGACTCTCTCCAGAAATTCTCCCCCAACGTTCACATCATATATATTTTTTTGGTCCGCCTGCCAAACAACTTAAATTTAGTTTTTATTGTATTCAACTCCAGGCCTTGGAACCTACAAAAACACAGATAAACATTTCGCTTTATAGCCTTGGACCATTTCTTTGACAGACTTAGAGGGAAGGTTCCTTATGAATTTGAAAATTGTCTCCTTGCTTCTGGTGAAATTGACTGCCATTATATGGCCTAGTGGCTTCTATGTTCCAAGATCGTCACATAATACCCCCCAAATATGGTAAAGTCATAACAGGCATAGCCTTAGACCTGTTTACCAAAAAGGATTCATTCTTGTCCATGGGTCATATACCATGATATGTGTCTTTGACTTGCGCACTGACTGTTCTAGATGAGACATAAAAGTGATCAATTTGTCCAACAGTTTCTGGAGGACAGCTTCAGTTCTGGCAATTAGCACTACATTTTCTGCTTAAACCTGCACAGGGACTTAACGAGTCCCAACCTTCAAGATATCCCTATTGAGATGACTTTCTGTCTTTCCAAACCATTAATGTTTAGTGTGAATATGAATGGTGCCAACACATAGCCCTCTTGCACTCTTCTGGCTAAAAAAATGGCAGGGTTATCTTACCCTTTAAGCCAAACCTCAAATGTGCTGTTACCTGGCTATAAATTTGCCTAACAAAAAAACGTAATAACATTGACTTCTAGCCGAAGACCCCCATGAATTCCCAGAGCTTGGAACAGTTTACATTGTTGAAGGCTGAACTGACATCCTTGAAAGCAAGACATACTTTAATTGGCCTTGGAAACAGTGTATTTGTTGATTAACAGGTATACATTGAGGCATGGTTCGATGTTCCCTGGTCCTGCATGAAAACCAACCTGCAAGTCCATGATAATATTGTTTTCCTGGTCCCAAGTTCAAACAGTTCCAATAGAATTCTACCCATAATTTTTTATGTTGAGTTAATTAATGGGATATGAGAGTAGCATTTGTGTTTATTTCTCTTTCCCTTTTTAAATATGGGTATCAATCTGTAACAAGACAAGGTCTTCGATGGACTGGTCCTACAAAACACATTCAGAACATTTGTTATCAAAGTTTCACATAATTCAGTATTAACCCTAAATAGATATGAAGGTACTCCATCTGATCCAGGGCTCTAACTATCAGGAATCTATTAATGGCAGCAATCACCTTACATAACTCAACCTTCAGCCCTAGCAGTAGTCAAATTGGCCACCCTCATGTAGATCAAGAGCAACAAGTATTACCATGTACCACTTTAAAGTGGGTAACCCAAACATCAGGTGCAATCACCTTCTCAATCCCAGATACAGGACTATTATGAAAAAAAAAGTTTGAATAATCACCTGCCAAAAAGCCTGGGAATCTTTTAGTGAACTAAGTAGTAATACGGGTTCACAAACATTGGTTCTTGGTTTATTTTTCCTACTAGCAATAGCTTTCTTGTAGGTTCTCCAACATTTGTAGACAAGGTCGACATCATGTGGGATTGTTTTGATGACTTTTAAAAAGTCAGCATTTGTTTTTAAATATAGAGAGTTGAACTCATTATGAGTTTGGGGATTACCAGGAAGGACTAAAACATCTTGTAATGTCAGCCACCCGCTGCTTTATTCAATCACTTATACAATTCCACTCTGTTAACAATATTAGAATTTATCAACAAGTTCCCATTTCTGCAACAGACCCTTGTTTTTTGCAGTGAATAGGGGTATAAGAGCATTTCGAGCTTTGGTAAAATTTGGAATTGGCAAAATGAAAAATAAAATGCTAGTACATTGTGGTCGCTCAATTCATTGCAAGAACATCATTGGAAAACAGGATGAAATCTATGATAATATAATGCTCTCTGCTAATATGAGTTGGCTTTAAGATAGAGGATGTTGCAAAACAATCAAGGACAAACTGTAAACCATATTTGGCAATAAGGAAATGAAGACCTACACTTTGTGAGTTATGGATAAAAAGTGTGATTGGTACACCATTAGGGTCTGTCAGATCATAAGCAATAAAACCTAACCACTCCCAGTATCCTGCATTAAAATCACCAATCCGTGATAGTGAGGTGTATTGTCCAAATTTTGAACCACCCCCCCTTAAATTTCTCCACTCAAAGCATTAACAACTTGGTGTCATTGGTGTCAAAGCAGTTATTATAAAAAAAAAATTAATATGAGCTTCTTGGATCTTAGCGCCAAAGAAGTTGAAAGTGGGGAAAGGCTTGTTTTGACCAGAAAACTCATCTTGAGAATGCAATAGAAACTAGAATTGTAAGCCTACTGTTTGCTCTTCCTGAGTTCGCCAGTATGCACTAGTGTAAAGTAAGTTGTGAAACCCTGAAAACCAAAGGGGATTGTGACCCATGTCTCTTGTCTCTTGCAATGCAACAACTTCAAATCCATCAATAAATTCCAACCACTGTGGGTTATTAATGTTGGCACACAAACCTGCCAGGTTCCAACTTGCAGTCTTTGCCTCTGCTTTGGATAAGGTTGAAAAGGTATGCAGGCAAAGGGACTAAATTATAACATCATGCTTGGTGGCAGAGTCAGAGCCAGCACTATTGGGTTCATGTATTGGGCCAATAAAGCCTTGCGGACAAGATGGATCATCAGTAGTATTGGCAGTGGCTGTGGTGGTGATGGCATCACCTGAGTCAGTGCTACTATGGTGGCAAGATAGGCCATTCACAACCCTACGGATTTAAAGACATTCTCTTCTAGTTAGTGGTCTGCTTAAACCACAGTGAGGAGTATGCCAATCTACATTATCAAGGTAAGCCTCGGCAGCAAAATTAGTTTGAAGAAGTGTTGATAAGCTGGCAAAGAGGGGGGATCTTGACCTACTACCTTAGGTGGAGCAAGTGGGGAAGGGACAGCGAGACAACGTCAATTTGCAATTCTTCATAACATTAAAATAAAGTCTAGAGATGCCAGTTACAGATTACAATCAATCAATTTAGTCCATCATATATTAAAACAAAGTCCCTTTTGCAGAGATCCTGAAGCACATGTCATAGTCAAAGCCCCACATAGTGGGAGAAAGATGTGTGGCATTCACATAAGTACCTAGAAACAGTGGTTAAAGGCAGAGCACTGTAAGAAATTGGGTTATTGGTTGAGGGGGCAGTGGAAGCACCACTCATGCAATGACCATAATACTTGTCAGAGTGAACAAGAAAAGTCACTGAACTAACCTGTGCTTAACCCCCTGGTAACTTAGCACAAACATGGTCAGGCTTCACTTAGAGAAAATGTGTCAACTATTTATGCAGTGCACAAACAGTAATAAAGCAAAAAGAGAGCAGAAGAAAATCCCAAACCAATTCAGAAAAATAGAGTGAATTGTATTAAATAAACTGCTACCAGAGAACAAAAATCCAAACAGTATAACCAGAGATATGTAATTTTGAATTATGAAGTACAAATGGTACCTAAAAGCACAAAGCAACACTCATTGCCATCTGATTAGACTAGATTGGGGTACAGTCAAAAGTTGAGGCTGACACTGCTGGAGTGAGGGATGGATACAAGGATCAGTTTAGTCCAGTTGAAAAAGTTACCTTCTCAAGGTGCAAGCAGGTACCATTGCAACACGTCAGCTGGGCTGTTACAGGGAGCACTGTGAAGCATGTTATGTCACGTTACTCCAACAGGAGGTCAGCCACTGATCCTTGAATACTCAGATTGGCCTGGGATGAATGCAAGCTGCTCCAGTCTTCCTTCTCAGACATCAAGGAAGTCCTAAAGTAGCAGTCCTCTGGCAGCAGGGTAGTCCTGCTTCTCAGGGTCCATGTGTCCAGGAGTTATCTGAAGAGTGGACTTGGAGGTACAATATTTATACCTGGTGCCAGCCATTATGGTTGGGGACTTCTACCAGTACATCTAGTTCTGAAATATTCTCCCCCTTCCCCTATCTGGGCTCTAAACTGTGGTGACAAAGGATTGCTCTTTCTGTCCACACTTAGCCCCCTTTGTGTCACTGTCTGTGAGCAGTACACAAGCCCCAAAAGCAGAGCCATTCACAGTCATGTGAAATAGGACACTGGAAGAAGGCACACATAGTTAGTAAAAAAAAATGCCAACTTTGTAAAAATAGTACTTCAGAATTATGATTTAAATCTGACTTTACCATTAACAATGAGTTTAAATTACAGTTTATTTGAGTGTAAGCAGCATATCCCTATCTTCTCCCATGTATTACATGTAATAAGGTAACCCAGTGTTAGTCAATTAGAGAAATAGGCCTTATAATAGTGAAAAACAACTTTAGGAGTTTCTCATTGCAAGGACATGTAAAATCTAAACACACATGTCCTATGTTTTAGATGTGCTATGAGGACCTACCTTAGGGGTGACATATATGTGTTGAAAAGCCAGTTTAGGCCTTGCAAAATGTTTGGTGGCAGCCCTGAGGCATGTTTTCAAATGTTCTGTTAGTGAGTGGCACAACGAGTGCTGTATGCCCACTATTGACATTCAATTTAAAGGCCCAGGGTACATGTAGTACTATTTACTAAAAATATATAAGTACATTAAAAGTACAGATTATGTGTAAGTCAATTGCAACATATTTTACAGAGACAACACAAGGAACCTTACCACTGGTTAGCAGGGAAAAAGTGCAGAGGGCCCTAATTCCAACAAAAATGAATTCAGCAATGGTAATGAAATGTCTCTTTTTGCATGTTCACCCCCCATATTTTTGACTGATGTAGTTGGTTTTTCAACTCCGAGGGTGCACCAAGGCATGCTGACCAGACCTCAGTGCCAGTGTTCTAACCGCTTTCCAAGTAAATTTTGAATTGGCCATGCCCTGTGTGTGACCAAGTGCACAATCGCTCCCAGCCTGCCACTGTAGACTAGAAGACCACTGTTCACACTGCCAGTTTGACTTTCATTCAAACCAATGACAAAACCTACACCTCCCTTAACGGTATATTTAACTCTCCATCAAGGAAGGCCTGTAGAGACTTTTGGCAGAGAGCTGCAGATTATTTAGTGAGACATATGTTTTTCGAATGTCTCAGCAGCAACACTTCCCAAAAGTTGTTTTGCTGTGGAAAAGTTAGTAGCCCATTGGCTAGTGCATGGTTACTGGTAGGCATCCCATCTTGGCTAACCTTTGAATGGAACTACCTACCTAGGTACTGTGAGGTATCAATTTAATAGTAGTATTAAACCTGATCTGATGCACAAGTCAAATTTTAATGTCACTATTATAGTAATGCAAATTTTAGAAATTTGTCACTTTGGGACTCTGCTGGCCCAGTGGCTTCAGAAGGGCACTGGCAAACAGATAAGTGTCTGCCCACCTGGGGAGTCAAGTGAACAACTCCCAGGCTTAGGAACATAAGCATCCAACAGAAAGGTTTTACCTCCCGTTAGTAGGAAACCACTTAGGGTGTTAGCCCAAAAGGGGAAGCAGCCTTTGGTGGGCAAACAATGATAACACTCCAGATAACCTGCCCTTTGTTCAGGTAGACAAGCTGGAGACAGGGTCGGAGACAGAGGACCACTGCCCAAACTAATTTTCCTGTGGGTGCATCGACCCAAGGTAGCCACACTTCTAGAGTGGGTTTACCAACCCTGTTACAGTTGAGAGAAGGTTCAGACATCTTGAGAGTGGGAAGAATGGTGCACACAGGGATTGCCACATGCCACACTTTAACCAGAAATTTCCTGGCATAATTACACCACCCCTGGCACCCTGAACCGCAGATCACATGGGAACTGGAACAAAGGCCAAAGAAGGACTGCCCTGCTGCTTTTGGATCTGCAAAGAGAGAGGCTGCACTGCCTGCTGGATTGCACCTGCTGCACATTGGGATAGTGAAGTTGGAACGGTACCCAGTGGCGTAACAAAACTTGAGGGAGCCCCCCTGGAAGTGTACTGTTCTGAGGGCCGGGGGCCACCCAAAGTGCTGGGGCTGTGGGGGCTGCTGGGTCTATTGTTGCATCCCTGACAATAAGTGTGGCTCCTGGCATGGGGAAAAGTTGTGCTCCAGCCCTAGGCCACAGCATTGACTCCAAAGTTCAGTTGGCTGATCCCCTGGAATCAGCTCCAGGGACAGAGGAAAAAGCAAAAAAAAAGCCCAAACCGGCATGTTGGTAGCCATCACAGAAGATCTACAGCTAACAGCCACTGGGAGCCCCAAGAGACCAATCCTTGACAGCCAAAAGTTGCACCCAAGTCAGCCATACCAAGGAGTGTCATACAAGTCAAGTTTGTTTATCCCAGTGGCACACCAGGCTCCACCAAAGGTTTTCACTCCAAGTGAGGTGTCTAGAGACCAGTAGCTCAGCAGCAGCTGTCCCTCTAATGGCTCAAATAAGACTTTGTGAGACTCTGACCTCTGTGAAGGTCGCCCCACATCACCCGTAGACAAAGGAATCACCACATAGGCATCCCCATTGACAGCACAGCAACTGGAGCATCCTTGAGCATCTTTTCATCCAGCATCCCCTATATCAGAACCACACCATATAATCTATGGTGGTCATGTTGTAAACTTTGGAACTGGACTGGAAAATGCTCTGGTGGCCAGGTAACTGTCCAAATCTAACCCATTGGCCTCCCCAGACCTCCATCCTGTCGGATTTGGTAATCCATGCCCGAACAGAGTAGCCAAACTAGCTTTAACAAACTTTTTAAATGTTTCCAAACATTTTGCGACCAGTGCTTGTTTGCAGTGGGATTATTAAGTGGTACTATCTTTAACACTCCGTATCTCCAGTGTATTTTGCTCAACAAGGTCACTAAAAAATTCTTTAAAATATAGACCCTATTACAACATTGGCGGCAAAAGCCGTTTACCGCCGTGCAGAAGACGGCCAACACACCACCATGGCAGCGGAATTCTGCCACGGTCATTATGACCCACTGCTCGGAATCCGCCAAAATTCAGACACCCACACCAGTTCGCCACACCAAAGGTCAGTGATATACTGGCGAAAACAAAACCTCCACCATCACGCCAACAGAAATACGCCCTCACTATCATGACACACGAATCCACGCGGCGGTCTTTCAACTGCTGTATTCCATTGGCAGTACAGCGATGCGCTCAAAATACACACACTCATACAAAACATAGCCACATTGGACAATTTGAAATACACACACCTGATACACATACACACACCACACCCACACACCCAATACAATATAAAACACACACCCACATCACCCACAAACCCCCACGACAAAAATACCGAAAGAAGGCCAGAGAGAGACACTACAAACTACTACCAAGCATCCAAAGGCACACAATACCATAACCCATATAACGTCCACGCACCTCACACAACACACCACTAAATATCACTGCACTTATCACTACACACACCACCCCACACATCACCCACACCACCCCATGGCACGGCAAAGACACCCCAGGTTCTTTGAGGAGGAGCTCAGGGTCATGGTGGAGGAAATCGTCCGGGTAGAGCCACAGCTATTTCGGATCACAGGTGCAGCACACCTCTGTAGCTAGGAAGATGGGGCTATGGCAAAGAATAGTGGACAGGGTTAATGTAGTGGGACAGCACCCAAGAAATAGGGATGACATCAGGAAGAGGTGAAACGACCTACGGGGGAAGGTGCGTTCCGTGGTCTCAAGACACCACCTTGCGGTTCAGTAGACTGGCGGGCCGGACCCCCACCTCCTCCCCCACAACTAACAACATGGGAGGAGCAAGTCTTGGCGATTCTGCATCCTGAGGGCCTCGCAGGAGTAGATACAGGAATGGACTCTGGTAAGTCAACTCTTAACTATTACATCCCCCACCCTACTTGTAGGCTATCACATACCCCGCCCTCACCCTCACCCCCATTACTCCAACTCCTCACAAGTGTCCCAACATCACAAACCACACATCCCAACACCAACCCCTGCATGCAACAACAAAGCATGGACACCCATCACCAAAGCATGGCCACAGCACATACCCATACACCCCCCTAAACCACCATCACACAAGGTCCCACACAGGAATGCAAGCACTGGGGTCACCCACCCATTGCACACCATGGCACACACAGATGTAATAAACATCCTTTTATACCCCTGCAGGACCCCTACCCAACGTCACCGGACAGGAGGGTCCACACATGTCCACACCACCAACAGAAGAGGCCCACAGTGATGACAGCAGCTCTGTCCAACTGGATCTAGATGACCAGCATGGCCCATCTGGGACCTCGGGACAGTTGGTTCCCCTCACACTGGCACAGGCCACCACAGAGCTTCCCCTCTCTGGAAACACCAGCACAGCACCCACCCAGAGGGCCCATACCTCTGTCCCCAGGACACGTCAATCAGCAGTGTGTCCACCACTACAGGGAACCCAGGCTAACCCACCACCCCAACAACAACAGGGACCTGGGGGCAGTGGGCACACAGTCCAGGGGACGGAGGCCCAGGAACACAGGGGAACTGGGCGGGCTGCTGTGCGACAGGGGGAGGACAGGCCCAGGGAACCCACTCTCCACGAGGCCCTCTCCAACATCATGGGAGCCTACCACCATTCCCAGGAGACGATGGCAACTGTACTGGACAAGTTTCAGGAGACCCAGCAGCTGCAGGAGGAACAGTATTTGGGCTTCAGGGAGGAACTCAGATCCATCAATTCCACCCTGGGCACCATCGTAGGGGTGCTGAAGGAAGTACTCAACACCAGGAGGGACACTGTGGCACAACAAAGGGCCCCTGACACTAGCCTGGCGCTAGTGGACAGGAGGCACCGCCACAGGACCACCACACCAGCACCCCACCCCCTGCAGAGGGAGAACCACCCCACAAACGGTCCCTGAGATCCAGGCGATGCGTCATTTCTTTCGATGCTGCAAGGTGATGTGTCGATTTCTTTGATGCAAGTTGACATAAAAGTAAAACCCCAAATAGGGACTGCAAGAGCAGTGGTAAGTATTTATGGTTCTTCATCTGCTATTACCCAGCCAGATGCTGAGTTGATTCATATTTGTTTTATTTGAAAACCTTCACTGACACAGCATACATCTTTTAGGATCCACTGGCCTACCCCTCAAAACTAGCCTCTCCAGAGATCCCCCAATGAATATGTCTGACCCTGATAATGGGCATTGTATATTCTTAAGCACCAGGGCTGAAATGTTATCAACCTACCACATTTATTGACATCAACAACGAATTAAATGAATATCTTCACTCACAGTAAAATGTCTTTATAATCCAGGAGGCTCATCACTGTATGATATTGCATTTATACAATTTGTATTTTGCTGCCATTTGCACCACTTTTACTAGGTAATGCTCTGTTTCACTGGTCCCCTGTATTAAAGACATTACTACTTCAATTATGATTATCAATTAAATAGCAGTGACTAATCTAATGGACTGACTAATTTAAGTGATAATCAAGTATGTCTACTGTCTGATCATTTCTCAATTTATTTTGACAAAGGGATTTTACCACTGAATCTTTGTATTTATAGAACTATCCCAATAGAACATTGATAACTTGCTCCATCCAAAACATTTTGCAACACTAAATACCCCACATAGCAATGCTGACTGTGTCATAATATTGGCATGTGTGTTTCTAATGGCTTATTATTTTATTATATTCTCTTTTAATACCGTTAGGGACATATTTAAACTCCATTAGGGCAGAATTTGCATCATTTTTTAACTCAAATTCAGTGCAAAACTAACTCCATATTTATATTGTGATGTTAGACATGTTTAACTTCAAAATAATGGAGTTTGTACCATTTTTTAGATGCGTTAACCTACCTTGCATCAATGAGATGCAAGGTAGGTGTTCCCATCTAAAAAATTGTGCTAACCGCATAGCCCCATATTTATCCTTCTGTGCTAAAATGAGACACGATAGGGAGGAGGGGCTAAATGATGGTTCAAAGCTTGCTTTGCACCATTATTTCACGCCTGGGTCAGACCAGGCATTAGGGGACCTGTGGACCCATTTCCATGGTTGAATCCATAGGTGCCCTCCTCAAGCGCCAGGAACACCCCCATCCACACCAGAGGGACACCGGTGCTGGCCTTTGGGGTGGTGGGCATGAGTCCTGCCTTTTCTAAGATAGGAGTCATGTGGTATGGATGATTTTGCATCAGAAAATGATGCTAGGCTGGTTAGAGGCATTTTTTTTGTTTGCCTCTAACCAGGCTAACATCATTTTTTTGGTGTAAAACCCCCTTCTCCTATACCGCCAACCCCACCCGGGTAACGTCATTTTTTTTTTATGCTAGCCCACCCTTGCACCGGCCTGCGCCTTTTCACAAATATGGTGCCCGGCTGTCACGTAGGAATGCGCAAGCCGGTGCTTAACTTTTTGATGCAAAACCGCGTTAGTGCAGTTTTGCATCAAATAGTATAAATATGCCCCTTAGTTTTCTAGAGTAATTTGGACTGAACTAGCTGTTTTGACCTGCAGTGGCTGTGTCTATATGTACATTATTTAAGCAACGCTTTAAACCATCTCTAAAAATGGTTGTGTTTCCATGGTTTACATTTTTAGCATAAAAACAATATTCTTTCCATATGACCAAACACGGTCCTTCCCATATACAGCGAAAGAAATGAGTGTTGACAGAAATAGAACATTCGCTTCCTCAACACTGGACCATTTCAGACACCGGCTACGTTATTCATTGAAGCGTCTTGCTGAGGCACGCCCGTGCCACCGGAAGCTTTATTGAACGTTCCATGCCCATCTTTCTGGATTAAAAAAGCTTCTCAGGAACCCAGGCTCTTGCTAATAAGTGCATTCACTGTGGACAGCAAATTGTGCCTTCAGAAAGCTCTTTGAAAGTAATTGCCAGGCAGTCTCAAAAGAACCAACGTGGCTGTTTCAGGTCACAGCAGCCAGACACTCAGGACTGTGTCTCAAGAGCCCCTGAAAGATTTCTGATAACATCTGTTCTTCTTACAAATGTGACATGCTGATCCGGCTCCTTTAGCCAAGGGCAAACACTACCTCAGCGAGGAAACGAACTAGCAGGGGAACAGCACTGCAATAGTTCTTATCTACAGGCTATCAGTGTTCCAGGAGTACATTACAGGCTGAAGCTCGCCGCTTCCCACTTTTGAATAATCAAACACCTCCTAGGCTGTTCTGCAGAATGAAACAATTATACATGCCAAGGGAAAAATAAACTCAGATTGGGCTCTCTGGCAGCTAAGTAAAACAGCTGAAGGTTAGAATTTGCTCTAATATACACTGTTAAGCACATATGTTTGTGCATTTTTTGTTAAATATTATGAAGTATCTTGTTTCCAACGTATCTGGTTGATTTTTAAAACACATTCACAAATATAGTTAGTTCTTAGGTGTAGATCAAAGAGGCATTTTAAAATTAAAATGAAACAGGAGTAACATGGTTTGGTGCCATTAAGGATCTGATTCCAACAATAGAGAAGACTTCCAATTACTGTCTAAACTGGTTAGAGATACAAAAATGTAATGTCGAAAATATTGTTAGCAGAAATATTGTGATCCTGTACTTATACTGTAAAAAAAACAACCATATCATAAAAACAAATTGTTGACAGGAATATCGTCCAAAAACTGATTTAGAATCTGTGTTGCAGTACTAATGCCAATAAAGTCGCAATCAACGGTCAATTGCCTCCATCGTGGAAGGAGGCTGTAATAGTACCTATTTTCAGAAAGGGGAATAGAGATCTCCCGAGCTACTATGGCACGATATCGTGTATAGATGGCACTGCAAAAAGTTTAAGGAGTGTACTATTGCAAGTGCTATTGCAAAGGATGGAGGAGTGGGCCGAACAGCATAAGCACCTGTCGGATTTCTAGTATGGATTGTGCCTGGAGATGGGCACGGTTGATAAAAGTTTAAACTTGAACTTAACAATTGGTAAATATGTAAAGGGCAGGACAGGGACCATCCACTTGGCCTTTATGGACATCTCCTGTGGCTTTGATATGGTCCATTGCTCCAAGCTGTGGGACATAAGGGAGATGCTGGGCTTTGAAAAAGGGCTGACCAATTTACATCACCTTTGCACTAGCACACCTTGGCAAAATTGCAGTTTGGGATTAATGGGAAATTGACACTAAGGGCCATATTTACAAGAAAGTGGCGCATCACTAGTGATACAACACTTTTCTTGCGCCCCCCCTTGCATCCCGTAACGTCACTATGTTAGTGCTGTATTTATAATACGGCACACCATGACGTGTGTTATGGACAATAGTGTCATTTTTAGGACTCCATTGTAACCCTATACCGGATTAGCATTTAAAACATGACGCTAATCCAGTATAATATTAAGAGGCCCATTAAAATCAATCGGAGTCTCATTTTAACGCCTGCTTTAAGCAGGCATTAAAAATGGCACTAGAAAATGCCACAATGGAATCTTGTAGATTTTATTGTACCACTTTAGTGACCCTCTAATGAGGGAATGCCCCCTTTGCACACATCATGCATATATTATGCATGATGTCGTGCAAAGGGTTTACGCCACCTTGTAAATATGGTGCTATGGTAGTGGCCCTTTAGCGTCACATTTGCTGCAAAAAAGGTTGCCACAAATGTGGTGCTCAGGGGCATTAGGGCCTTGTAAATCTGGCCCTAAGTATGAATTCAAGAAGGGTCCACTAAGGATGTCATTGATCCTTTCTTATTCCTTGTTTACACTTAGGAGCTGTCTAATTTTTTAAACAAGGCAGGGAAAGACACGTTCAGACAGGATAAATACATTGGCAGTTCTTTTAAGTGTGGATGATGCTGTTCCCTTTGCCAGAACTGCTAATGGCCTCCAAACACCTTTGGACACATTGGTTTCATTATGTTAGACTTGGAGCTACAGATAAATTCTTCCAAATCTTACATATTAACCCTCTGGGTACCTGAGGCGAGGCCACATCCCCCAGTTGGGGATGGAAGGGGAATCGCTTCCCCTTCCACCCGACACCCACTTGGCAATCTGATGATAACAGCATGCTCACAGCGCACCAATGTCATCAAATGCTGCCGGAACGCACTGGAAGTCACTTGCTTCCAGCGCATCCTTCGGAGAGGACAGAGAAGAGGTGAGTCCTTCTCCTGATGGGGGTCTAGGGGGAGAAAACATACAAAACTCTTTCTTTTCCCCGTGCCTGTTTAGAGTGGATTCCTGCTCTGCGATCGCAGACGAGGCCCGCAATCTTGGAGCAGGAATCTACCCACCAGACACAAGGGACTGTTTGTGTGTGTATTTTGGGAAGCAACCCCTTAGGCAAGGGTAGCTCCCCTCGAGGCAATAATGTATTCCTGTTTTGACCCCCCGGTGGGCCAGATAGGACATTTTTCTGGGCGATATAACTCCCGGGAGGGTTGAAACCCATTATACTCCAGGGATTTCCTGATTTTTAATTGTTTTTGACAGCACCCCTTGGGGAATGGTCACTGCCCTGGGGGCATGATTTTTTTGTATGTTTTGGCCTCCCTGTGGCTAGATCTTATTACTGATGGCCATTTCTCAGCCTATTTTTTTAGGCCCATCTGCCTCCTAGGGGTGCTGAATCGACTTAGGCACCAAGAAAAATGTCTAAATGCTTGGTGGCGGGGTGTTTGTCAACTCAGGAGGTATTTGCATTTGTGATTATAACAGTTTATTTCCTCTTTTTTCTAGTTTAAAGCATTTCCTTCCTTTGCTGTGGCTCCTTGGGGTTTTGGTAGTACTTGACCTGTGGTTTGCGTAGTTGCATGTTTCGCTCATTAGGTTGTTGGCATGCTTTTTGAGTCATCTTCTGACCATGATTATGAGACCGACTCTGCATTTGAGGCAGAGGAGGAAGTGAGTGATTCTGCCAGTAAGTTTTCTATCCAAGAGGAATCTTCTGATAAGGAAACCACTCTCAGTCCAGATGAAGGGCCTGTTCTAGAGGAGGACACTGATATAACAATGGTGCAGCAGCCTGGGGCTGGAAGGTTTCCCATTGGAAGACCTGACACCTGGGTTGCCCCAGACATGGAGAAGCCACAGTTGCCTGCCTTTATGGGTGTCCCAGGGTGTGAGTGAATATGAAAAACTTTTTGCCTGTCAATTTCTTTCAGTTGATTATGGACGATGTATTTTTGGAAGAGATTGTTGAGCAGACTAAGTTGTATGCAGAGCAGTATTTGAGGGACAACGCTGCCAGACTTAGGCCTCAGTCTAAAGCTACCCAGTGGATTGCCACAAATCAGGAAGAGTTGAAAAAGTTCCTGGGTTTGACTTTTTTGATGGGGTTGATAAGTAAGCCATCACTGTCTTCTTATTGGTCTACTAGTCCCTTGATGGCAAAGGCTATATTTCCTGCAACCATGACTCGTAATCAGTATTTGCTTCTTCTTCGGATGCTGCATTTTGTTGACAATGCTTTAGCCTTGCCATGAGATCACCCTGATTGTGACTGTCTTTTTAAGATTAGGCCTGTCCTTAATAATTTTGTAGATCATTTTACGGAGGTGTATGTTCCAGGCGAAGAAATAAGTGTGGACGAGTCTTTGGTCCTGTTCAAAGGGCGTTTGGTTTTAAAACAGTACATTCCTAGCAAGAGGGCACGGTATGGAATTAAGATGTATATGCAATCTGAAAGTAGTACAGGATATGTGTATAATTTCCAGGTCTACATTGGTAGGGATTAGAGTATTGACCCCCTGGTTCTCCCCCAGTGTTGGAGTTAATGAGAAAATTGTGTAGGAACTTGGTAGACAACTGTTTAACACAGGTCACCATTTGTACGTAGATAACTTCTACACTGGAGTGCAGTTGTTCAAGGAATTGTTCAGAGTGGACACTGTTGCTTGTGGCACAATCCTTTTTAATCAGAAAGGCTATTCAAGGGAGCTTGACTGTAAAAAACGTGAGAGGGGACAGTGCAGTGCCTTGAATAATAATGAGCTGCTAGCTGTGAAATTTGCAGTCAGGAGGGATGTGTACATGCTAACATCCATGATGAGAGTACTTCCCGTGTGACTGGGGTCAGTTTGCAGAAGTGCTCAAACCTGCGTGCATTTTGGACTACAGTAAGCACATGGGTGGTGTTGATACAGTATATCAGAGGTAGGAACCTTACACTGCTCTACATAAGTCTTACGTGTGGTATAAAAAGTTGGCCATCCATTTGTTTCATTTGGCAACTCTTAATGCTTTTATTGTGTTCAAGGATTGTTCCCCTGAATCAAGCATGAAATTGATTACATTTCAGGAGTCAGTGAATGAGAGCCTTATTGTGGTGGAACAAGCAAGAGTTCCTAGAGTAGCAATGGTGGAGGATGTGGCTAGATTGAAAGATCACCACATTCCTGATCACATTCCTCCCACTCCCAAAAAGACTTGCCCACTAAGAAATGTAGGGCCATATTTATACTTTTTGACGCAAAACTGCGCAGGCGCAGTTTTGCCTCAAAAATAATACCACCTGTTAACGCCATTTTGGTGCGCCGTGCGGGCGTCAAATTTATACTTTGACGCATGGCGGTGCAAACCACAGGTGTGAGTCATTTTTTTATGCACACCACAGCGTCAAGTCGTAAAGCAAAACGACGCTAACAAGGCGGAAATGACTGTGGGTCGATTTACGACCCCGCAAAACGGATATGCGGTGTTTTTTGACACAATAGCGTCAAAAATCCCTGCAAACACTGCCATTTCAGGAGAGGAGAGCCAAAATGAATCCCAGATGCCTCTACAGACCCCAGGAAGATGACAACAGACCAGGAACCAGCCAGGAGGACAACCCACACAAGAAACAGGACACTTTTAAGAAGAAAAGAAAGTGTTGCTTCAGTGCAGAGGAGCAGGAAATTCTGGTTAAAGAGGTGACGGAACACCAGCACCAACTGTTTGTCACCTCAAAATTGCCAATTAGTAGGAGAGAGGCTATATGGCAACAAATTGTCGACAAGATCAACAGTGTGGCATAAGTACGCAGAACAGTCATCGAGTGCAAGAAACGCTGGCATGACTGCAAGCGCACAACCAAGGAAAAGATGGCCAGGAACAGGAAGGCAGCACTGCAGACTGGAGGTGGGAGTCCAGCACACCAGGAGGCCCTGGACCACATAGAGGAGATGGTCTCAGCCGTCATCCCTGAGGAGATTATCACAGGGATTCAAGGACAGGAGAGCGCAGACTACCAGGAGACAACACACATGCAGGGTAAGTCGCATGGGGAATTAAAATGCACTAACGTCAACTACAACTGGGGGGGGAATACTGACCACAAAATGCATGGAAGTCATCATATACATGGAGTGGCATGGGTAAAGGGGGATGGCATGGGGGCATGGCCTGCACAGACGAAGCTGGGGCACACCATTACACTACATCAACAACAGTCCCATGGAGACATGCTGCCATGCCAACGATGGAGCAAAGGGAAAGCCACGCCAGGAGGGAACGGCACAACATTAAACTGACATCCTGGCACACGTCAGCCACCATACCCCCTACATTAACTAGGGCCCTATTAACAACCTCTAGCCATACCGACAACTGGAATGTAACTGCGACAACAGTCGCCACTACCACCTCCGCTCTGTGTGCAGCTCAAGTAGCCAATGGCAGTAACTTCCCCATGGATCATACACACCTAAATTAGAGGGTTGAGGATGACAGCTCCAGTAATCCCCTGAAAAAAGACAAAGTCCCCAGTACTGTCAAATGTCAATGCCCATAGCTGTCGCAAACATCAGCCAATGTCAACAACAATAGGAGGTACACAGCACTAAGGACATACCCATGCTGCATATGTCAGGGTCCATCCTGTGCCTGGGTCACAATGTCACATCCCGAATGTCATACTGCTCAGACAACAGCATTGAGGGGGAGGACACATGTAACTGGTCACTGAAATACACCTGCACAGTCAGAGGAGGAAATAGGACACTGCTACGATTATCAGGGCAATCCAATGTACCACACATTCCCAACATCAGCTGTACACATTACCAATGCCAACATCCATATTGTGCCGTAACAATGCTATGCATAGGATATGCTACATGTTAACTACATTTAAGTGGATGTGAAAGATCAGAGACTGGGGCAGGTCCAGATTGTTAAGTGTGCTGCCAGTGCCATCAGAACACCCACAGCCAGTGAAGGACCTCACCATGAGAATGGATGTAGACGGAGGGTTGAGTAGGACAAGAAGGTGGCAATTCACTATTTGGCCTAAAACAATACTAGAGGAGATGATGAAGAGAAGTCCAATAACTTAATACTATACATGTGACGTGCAGGTGGGCCATAGGCCTGGGAGAATGCCCATCTGAAAGACTGGAGCAATGAACACGAAACAAGATCACAATGTGAATTCATCACAAGGCAGGCATGTCACTTCACTAATGCCACAACACAGACCCACTAATTGTACCCCGTTTTATTGCAGAGGAAGATGGATCTCCTGCAGATATGCCTGTCCCAGAATACCCTGATGACATGGATGACGAGCTGACAAACATTCCCCAGGAAACCATCCAAGAGGTCCTTGGAACCCTCCAGACCCCACCTTCAGTCACGTGGAGGAGCACAGAACAAGCAGCCATCACAGAGGACCCACCCACCACCCCAATTGTAAGACCTGTCAGCTCCAATGCAGCTGAAGACTCAGACGACACAGGCACCAGCTTTGAGAGAACTGTAGTCGGAGTACAGCGGGAGCTGGCCAATGAGGTGCGGGTAGGGATGCAAACTATGGCAGCCAGCCTGGAGGGGGTGCACTAGTGCATGATGTCATCTGCAGATCAGCCAACAGCTATGCAAGCACTAACATATATCTTGCAGGAACAGCAAAAGAGCCTGAAGGAAATCAGCACAGCTGTAATGTAGTTGACCCAACACCTACAACAGCAATCCTGTCAACGCGTGCACGAATGCAACATTGAACCCCTCAGTGCCGACCTGGCTGCCTACCATCGTGATGTGGCTGCTATTCTTAAGAATCAGCAGATCCTCCTTGCAGCAGTACTGCCCTTAAGACCTTCACAGGTAGGAGCGACTGGGATGTCTGACTCCACGTCTTCTAACACTGAGGTGTGTGTTGCCCCTTCACAACTACCACCAACAAGGACAGAGGAGGCAACACACACATCAGAAGAAGAAGACATGGAACAGATCACATTCACATGGAAAAGTACCCGGAAGCACTAGTCCCTGCCACATGGCCAACTATTACCAAGGTCCTGCGTTTTGTAACATGCCAGTCTTACAACTCTACTCAATGACTGTTCTGCTAACCACTGTATATCTTGTCAGCCTGCCCAGTGATTGTCTCTCTCTTACTCATTGGCAAATACTGTCCCTCTGCACTGTCTGAAACATCACCCCAGCATGTCAAAGGCATTTCCTTAACCCCTTGTGTAGGATCACAATGTAAGATGTCACTATAATGGACTCACAATCATGGACAATGTACATATAGCACTACAGCACTTTTCAATCAATAGCACTTACACAACAAATCTGTCTCTGGGTAATGTGACACATCAACTGTGCAGTAGATAACTGAAATGTGCCTACCGTCAAATTACGCAGCTTGTCAATACAACTGTCCTGATATTATGTAGTCAGATAAATCAGCACAGTGCCATGATTGCATCATACTCTGCCCTTCCAGAGGGTAATATCTGATGAAGTAAGAAACCATACACCATCATGCTGTGTTGGACAGAATAATGCTTCCTCAAGGGATATCTAAGTCATCAAATAGTGGCACCAAAATGTTGTCACCATGCAATACTAACACATATAAAAGTGCACACAAATCTAAGCAAACACTACAAAAACTGCATGAATGAAGCTGTCACAAATGATCTATGTGAGTCACGAAGACAAGAATACAAGAGTGCTTACAAGAACTCATCTTATAAGGGTGTCCTTGAACATCACACTGCAGTCAGACCTAAAACTGTTCCCCCAGTACCAAGTCTGGAAGCACTGTTTGTGATGTAGAAAACATACTTATCAACAAAAACACGTTGGGATCCATATTAACTGTGATTGGTGGTTGCAACGAATGGTGGAATCTTTGCAAAGTAGCTCTGGGGTAGCTGCCAATCTTACAGCTCAGTTTGGATTTGTTTATAGCATATGACACAAATGTAATAGAACAAAATTCATGTACACTAATGCCAAGGCCATGATCAAGTAGCATTTAACACAAGCAGCATTTAACACATACTGTAAAAGGTTAACTATATATTTATTAAATTGTAATCACAGAAGAGGAAACTGAGGGAAAAGTCTTATCCACCCTAATCTACCCTGACTACTCATTACCCACTAACTAACCTAAGCTAAACTTACTTATCACATGTAACGAAACGTTCTAAACATCAACCCCAACCCCCCTTATGAGACGGGACACATGGAGGACAACACATACTAACCTAAACACATACTATACTATCCTAAACAAATATATATATATTTTTGTTTTTTGTTGTTGTTTTTTTGTTTGTTTTTTTATTAAACACACAAGAACCACAACATAGCCACCCACCCACACACTTAATAAGTAAAAATAGAAAGAATCAGGACCCCCCACCACCCACCCACTAACACTAACTGAACTAACAGACTATATTAACCTAACACTAAGCCCCCTAAGCCCACTAAGTATGAGAACAAGAAAAGAGGAGGGAGGGGAGGGAATCATGTCCATTGTCACCAAAGTCTAGAGGTTGGCCCTCCGGAGGGTCCGCTTTATGGACTTCACACTCCTGTTAATGTGGCGAATAACCCCGCTCAGATTGCTTATCTTCCTCAAGACACGGTCCATCTTCCGTTTCATTTAGTGGAATGCTGCAGGGTCAACTGATGGAGCTGGGGCAGTCTGGGTACCGGCGGAGGAGGTTTGTGCGTGTGTGAAGCCAAGGCCAGTGGGCTGTCCTGCAGCTGTTGCAATGCTGGGGCCTGGAAGTACAGCAGATGTAGGGACAACTGTCCCAGCTGTGGGTGGGGCCACCTGGGTAGAACTGGTGGTTGTGCTGGTGGTGGCTGTGGTGGGCAAAGTAGGGCCACCCTGTGGGAAGGCCCTCCATGCCGCGGAGGCCCGTTCATGGCGGTATCGACGGGCCACCCTCCTGAACCCCGACTCTACCAGCAGGATATGCTGGTATCTCATGGCCCGCCGCTGGAACTCACAGGCCTGGTTGGGAGTCATGTTTGCAGCTGTGAAGACAAATGCAAGTAATTTACATTAGGAACTGCATTGTGTGAAGCACCGGTGGGCTGACCTCATCACCAGGGAGCAGGATCTCTTGGACCACCTGGGAATCGTAATTGGTGGCCCTGTTGGTGATTACTAATCATGTAAATGTGCCCAATTAAATGCTCTGTAGTGACATCAGATGATTTGTACAATATCTGCCAGCTAACTTGCTGACTGTGTGTAATGCTGTGGAAACATACAGGGTATTTGATGCACTATGGGAAGGATCACAATTGCTAGCTGTCAGGAAGCACGTGCTCTGCAAACTTACAGGATACTTCACACAATGAAGTTCCTAATGTAAATTACTTGCATTTGTCTTCAGCTGGTGGTCACTCCTCTGGCTGGCATACACGCGCTGCAGGTGATGCAGCACCTTTCCCCACCAGATTCTGCGCGCCTCAGTGTGATACCCCTGTATCATCCTGCCTCGATCATCAGTGGTAAGAATTGGCACACAAGCCAAATGAAACCCCCAACTCCTCTTCACCCTTCCTGCCAAGACGTGGCCTACCAGACATCTTGCAAATGAGAAGGGGAATAGGGGTTAAAGAAATATAAAGGGGAAAAGGGGGAAAGTAGGGGTACCAAACAGATGAAAAGTAAACTTAACCACTAAAAGAGCCCAACTATCCCCAAACTAGCCCTACCCACAACAGACTACCGCAAACAACAAAAACACTAGAAATACTGGACAAATGTAAACAAAACACAGTAGGACACTATACACCAACAATATTTATTTCACAAAATGACAATTGACACAGGACACAAAAGCACAAAATCACTGGACACCACTCAGTACACAGCCACACAGTCTAGAAGATTCACAGACTGCAAAGTGAAAGTTATAGTACACCAACTGTACATGCTCTGTAAACAGGATATCCTATTACATCACTTCCTGCATAAAATGGCTGCCGTTTTTCGCGTTATGCATCAAATCTTTTTCACGCAAACAGTTTGTGCATCATATTTTTGCACAGGAGTGAAAATTAGCCCGCATCCACATAATAGTAAATAGTCTGCACAATTATTTGGATGCGGCCTAATTTTCACTCCTGTGCATCAAAAATTATGACGCACAAACAGTATCTGTGGAAAAAAAATGACGCATAACGCTAGCAACGTCAAAATTTCAGTGCATGAACTGGTTTTGGCCATTTCTTCTGTTTTTATGTTATGGTACATTTGGGACACATCAGAGATAGGCTGATTGTACCCATTATGGTGTTGATGGTGTATGTTCACATGTGAGACATCATACTGCAGCGGACCAGGACCCGCTACTTCCTTAACAGGATTTTGACGGTTGGCTGATGCACTAGATGGCCATATGTGTGGCCACATATATGTATTGCACAATTTGGGCATGTTTGGCATCAGGAGAGGCTAGCAATGTGGCGCACATATGTACAATACCTCAATGCCTATGGCTCAATGTGTGTGCATGGGCAACTAATGTAATTGTTGACCAAGTGTGTGTGCATCACATGATGCATTATTGAACATATGCTTGTATGAATGTGAAGTCAATGTGTCCAAACCTTAGATGTAAAGTCATTGTGGAACTGAGAGAGGATATGTGTTAGTCATACATGTAGCAAAATCTGTTCTGTGCACTTCCAAGATTTTGGGTAACATAGACACCACAGATGACAAAGCATGCACCAGATAGATGGCAGACGCTTGTACATGTCAATGGTCCAAATTTTTACCATCCTATGTCCTAGATTTTTGGTAACAGCTTCCTAGGCACTTGTTGGTGAGTCAGACACTTGAATTGAGGGAGTGGGTACCATGTAGTTGGCCCAGACAGCCAAAGGTGAACCACAAATGTATGATGACGCCACAGTTGAGGTCATATAACTGAGCCACAACTCTCCAGTGGCTGTGGTGGACCAGCAGACGAGGCAGCACGTGTCCACATATTTCCAGTGATCAATTGCACAGAGGTGTCTTGTTCATGTGTGTGGTCTAATGTTGAGCCTGTATATTTTAAGGGGTGTAATTTGGCACAGTTAGGTCCAGGTCTCATCATGAGTCAGTGGCAGCTATTCCTGTATCTACTGAGTATCCTTTGTTGATCAATGTGAGTAAAGTGGATGTGGACATGAGAACCTACATGGGGATGGTCCCACCCTGTCACCGAAGACGTGTAATGAGACTGTCAACAGGGCAGCCTTGGTGTGCTGAGTGAGATAATGTCTCAGGTGTCATGTTCCGGCAGGTGTCATTACAACATTTGTACACAGGTTAGCCTCTGCAATTCCCACTGCATCTGGGAACATCATAGCCTCTGTGCTGATTATTCTTGCAGCTATTCACCACACACAGCCCATCAAAATGTTGTGAGCAATGTAATTCTGTGTGTGAACTGTCAGGGTCCTGACATGTGTGGATTTTTCATGGACATTATCGGAGGTTGCTGGTTCTGCTGAATGCCCCGTACCCAATCCCTGCATACGGCCCTGGGACACTCTCACACTTTGTCATTCATGCATAAATGAGACCCAGACAAGGGATGGGCCATGAATTTTGGTATTCACACGGGATTTAACTCATATGGTACAATTAAAAGGCAGATGATGCTATACAATGTATTTGGGTATGCATTGATGAAGCACATGCCCAATACCCTCCAAGGAATGAGAGGTTTGATAACGCAAGTGTGGTACATATGTAGCCACAGGGAAACTTTAGGGTGCTGCACAGACAGATGCTAGTCAGGCTGACAGGATGCAGGGTGAATCAGGATCCAGCAATTAAACAAGTTACATAATCAGTGGTCTGACTACGACTGTTTGGAGGATGAACTAGGCAGTTGACATGTAAAACTGTGTATGTCCTGTGTTTTTGAAGGTGACAAATGAACCCAAGGGCTGTGTTACACGGCTTAATTAGTAGCAATGCTTAACAATGCATTTTAAAAAATGGCAAATCCTATGCTGTTCCAGGCATCAGCCGGGGCAGTGCTTGTTGAAATGGGTGGTGTGCATGGAGGTGATCACAGGTGTGGGCTGCATCAGTTTCTTACAAGTCCTGTAGGTGGGATTTGCATTCTAATGGCCAACAGACATTTTCACACGGGAAGCAATCTACAGATGCTAACAGGGCTTGGAAACTAGAAGCCAGTGTATTAATTGACCTGACGTCCATGCAGTCAGATGTTCTATGACAATGGTATACCATAGGAAAGGGTGTAGCACACTGGCTTGCTATTGACAAGCTGTGTGTGTAGAGGAGGGAATATCAGGGTTCACATCTTACTATTCCAGGGACCACTTCAGACAGGTGGGTTGTGACCAGGTGCATGGGTGTGTCATGAGTTAGGAAATGGGCTGACATGTACATGGAATGTCATGTGCGCAATGCTGCTCATATGTGTGGCACTTGTGCTGTCTATGTTCTGCTTATAAGGAACTCTAGTCACAGATAGTCCTTGCAAAGATTGGATGCAGTTGGACTTACTGCTGTCAAGGGTCTGGTCAGACATTCCTGTTACTGATGCAAAAGCACATCAACTGCCTCATGTATGAGCTTTGTTTCCCCCTTATTGAGTGATGGTGTTTTAGTTGTGAGCCATATGCTGCGATGAACCATGTTTCCAACATGTATGTGTGAAATAGGTGTGGTCCTCTGCTATTGCCCTTCAAAGGTGAAATGTACAGGATATATGTCATTTACTGTGTGTGTGTATGTGACCGTTGTATTGTACGCATCAGATTTGCTCTTGGATTTTCAGTGTCCTAATCGGTATATCAGCAATGCTCCATGAGGCAACACTCTTAATCTGATAGTTAGAGATAAAGGTGTGCAAAAATGAATAGCCAAACCATGATATGGTGATTATTATAGGTGTTTATTTAAATTAGTTCATAAAGTGGTGATGGTGATTATATTTAAAAGAAAGTGTTCATGATATGTTGCCGCCTACGTAAACCAGCGGCGGTGTTTTGCTGTTCCCCCTCATGTTGCAGACCACCATTATCCTCTTCCTCCTCTTCAGGCATGTGTGGCTCGGGTTCCAGGAGGGGAATGTTCCTTTTTATGCAAATGTTGTGCAGAATAGCACATGTTAGGATGATCTTACAGACCATTTCTGGGGAATATAGGAGGCTACCACCAGTGATGTCGAGGCACCGGAACCTCGACTTGAGGATGCCGAAGGACCTCTCGACTACGGTGCGTGTCCTCCTATGTGCGTCATTGTAGGCACGCTCTGCTGCAGTACTCGGGTTGCCAATAGGTGTCATTATCCATAGTTGGATGCCATACCCCTGATCAGTTGTAAGAGAAAATGAATGGGATCATGTTGATGTAGCTAGCCCCATTGAAATCACCTTTCATGGCAGTAGTTGTCTGTTGTTGTCTGTGACTCTTTTGTGTTGTTATGTCGCATCCTAGGCTAGTAGGATGTACCATCTACATTGTGTTGTTTCCTTGGCTGAACGAGTGTTTGGCTGCTAACCAGTTGTCAGCAGTATGTTTTGGGATTTGCAGTACAGTGTGCCCTCCCTAGCATTGTGACTTGTGATACAGGTGTCCCTGTGTCTTCACTGGGGGTGAGATGATAGTTCCATACACAGGTTAAAATTGACAGTGGTGGTAACACATTCATATCAATGTACCCTGGACATCCCATGCCTTTAGACTTATGCAATGGATTAATGTAAACATTAGTGAGACGCTTACAATTTGCAAGGTGACATTTAGGCAACACACTCCAAACGTTGTGATCATTGACGTCTTAACATTAGGCTGTACAGTAATTTCAGATGTGTGACAGGTTCAATGGTAACCTAAAGAACATGGCTAGCGGTGTCACAACCTCAGTGTGTTCCTGTCGACATGTTGCTGTTGTGGTGTATGTGTTGTGTGTCCTAGAGTGTTGCTATGCAGTGTGTATATAAGTAGGTTTTTGTACTTACCAACAAGTAGTCCATTGCCATACCGTCCGTCCTGGAAGTGTTCATTGATGGTGCTGTGACGGAAGATGAATGAGTCATGGACACTGCCAGGATATTTTGCCACGACAATGGCCTGCACATTGATGGAATGTGTGTGCTTCCTGTTGCAGTAAATGTGTTCAGTTGCAGCAGGTGGCACAAGGCGTACATGTGTGCAGTCGATTGCACCAAGGACATGTGGGAAGCCACTAATGAGGTAGAACCCCTGTTTTGTTTCCTGCTGCTTCTGCAGTGTGTTAGGGAAGCAGATGTGGCGGGGTGTGAGTCCAATGATGGCATCCAGTACTTTGTGCAAAAAGGCAGAGGTGATGGCTGTGATATTCCGGCAACCAGGGCACCAGTTGTTTTGAAAAGAGCCCCTTGCCAGCATGTGAAGTACGGCAAGCAGCTTGGTTTCTGTTGGGATGGTGCGGGTGTCAGCAAGGTTGGTGCCAACTGCGGCTCCATGTTGCGCAGCAGCTGCTGTATGGCCTGCCAGTTCAACCTGTACCTCTGGATGATGTCATGTTCCCTGAGGCCATGAAGGGTTGTTCAGGGGCAGAATATCTTCTCCTGCCTTCTGCACTGCCTTTGGAGTCCCTGCTGGTGTTGTGGTAGCTGCTGTGGGCTCTGCGTCTGCGTGCACGCTGGATGAGAAGCACCTCCATGTCTCCCTTTTGCTGCTCTGCTGCTCTGCGGTTGCTTCTGTGTTTTCTGATTAAATACAGGTGTGTTTGCCCCATTTTAATGCCTGCCCTAACCCAGGCGTTACATTTTGACGCAAATCGGGCTGTGCGTCCTTTTCAGGCTCCGCCTCCTGCCTGTGCATCTTTTTTGCCCGAAAGCATAAATACGACGCACGGCCGTTTAAGTCATTTTTGGGACGGGAACACCTACCTTGTATATAATTAATGCAAGGCAGGTTGCCGCATCCAAAAAATGACGCACACGGCGGAATTTTGTCATCCGCTGGCTCGGGTGTCAAAGTTTAAATATGGGGCAAGGTTTGCGCTGAATGTGCGTCAACATTTTTTGGACGCACATTCGGCGCAGACAGAGTATAAATATGCCCTGTAGTGTTTGTGCCCGAAGAGTTATCCGGAGGGAGAGCCAGATGTACTGTCAAAACTGTCCTTAAAAGCCTGGGCTGTGTGTGGCTGGCTGATTCAGGAGTTACCACACCCAGACGAATTACTGGGAAGTACAGTGAACGTAATCTGCCTGTTTAATATTTTCATATGTTCAGTGTCATGGTTGGCATTTCTGTCATGTATTTAGTTAGAGCTTTTGTGTTTGAAGTTTTGTACTTATTTCTAATCAGTTAGTGGTTTCTTTGTTTAAAAAAAGTGATGGTGATGTGCATGGAGTGGCACTTGGCTGGCAGTGTGCGTGGAGTAGTGCTTAGCTGGAGGTGTGCGTGGAGTGGCGTTTGCCAGCCAAACGCCAGTCCACACACTCACATCAGCTGGTGTGATTGCTGTACCAGGCATGTGTACGTATGAAAGTGATGGGCCCTAGAATGGCGCTGTCTGTTAATGCGAGTGTTATAATGTGCTGGGCCTGCGGCTGGCAGCGTGAATGGTCTTGTGCATGTCATGTATGAAAGGTGTGTGAATGGACTGAAAGCGGTTGGTGCCATGATGCGGCTTTACATTGGTTCAGTTTTTGGGCCTTTCAGTTTTAAATGCGCATTTCATTTTTGTGAAATCTCTTGTTAATAAAATTTGATCTAATGAACCATCACTCACCCTTGTGCCAAATCCAACCAGTATGTGTGGTAAAAATGACAAAACCTGCTTCACTGCAATCAGGCGTCGCAGCATACCTGTGACATGCTAGGTGTCTCGGGTGGGACCCCGATAATGAAGCATGCCACCAACTTGGTTAGTGGGTGAGGGGTCTTTTTAACATAACCTAAGTGCATTTATTTTCACAATTTTTGTGTTTGGAACATCACAGAAGGATGTGGATACATCAAAATGATCTATTACAAAACTACCTCTTTTTCCGGGGGGGGGAGGGGAGGCCCCTGCATTTTTAGTCCTAGGTGCAGCCTTCATTTAGGGAAACCTACCAAACACTTGTTCTTCTATTCCATGTTCCCCCAAGTCTCCCCAAAAAAATGGTCCTTACTTGTGTGGGTAGACCTAGTGCGCATGACAGGAAACACCCCAAAACACAACATGGACACATCACATTTTTACATTGAAATCTGTTGTGTTTTTTGGAAAGTCGATATAGGCCTCTGGCTCAGCCGGAACCTAGGTAACCTAGCAAACCTGTGTATTTTTTAAAACTAGATACCTTGGGAAATTTAGAATGGGGTGACTTCTGGGGGTCTCACCATGTTGTGTTATCCAGAATCCTTTGCAAACCTCAAAATTTGCCTAAAAAACATTTTCCCCTCACATTTCGGTGCTGCAAAGTTCTGGAATCTGGGAGGAGCCACAAACGTTCTTCCAACCAGCCTTCCCCCAAGTGTGTCAATAAAAAAATGGTACCTCACTTGTGTTGGTAGTCCTAGTGCCAGCAACAGGAAAAAAAAAAAAAACACAACAAGGACACATCACATTTAAAACTGACCTGTTTTTTTGCGAAGTGCCTAGCTGTAGATTTTGGCCTCTAGCTCAGTGGGCACCTAGAGAAACCTAGCAAACCTCTACATTTTTGAAAAGTAGACACCTTGAGATATTCAGAATGGGGTGACTTGTGGTGCTCTCACCAGGTTCTAGCACCTAGAATATTTTGAAAACTTCAAAATCTGGCAAAAAAAACACTTTTACCTCACATTTTGGTGCTGGAAAGTTCTGGAATCTGAGAGGAGCCTCACATTCCCTTCCACCAAGCATTTCCCAAAGTCTCCCAATAAAAATAGTACATCACTTGTGTGGGTAGGCCTAGTACACGTGACAGGGAAGGATTCAAAACAAAACATGGGCATATCAAAATTATCTATTACAAAACTACCTGTTTTTGCCAGAGGGGGACCTGCGTCTTTCCTCCTGGGCTCAGTAGCCATCTAGGGAAACCTAGCAAACCCAGACACTTCTGAAAACTAGACACCTGAGAGAGTCCAAGGAGGTGTGACTTGCATGAATCCCCCAGTGTTTTCTTACCCAAAATCCTCAGCAAACCACAAATTTAGCTAAAAAAAAATCACATATTCTTCACTGAATGTACCAAATCTCGGAAGTGCTAAGCAGGGTCAGGCCTGGCCAGCTAGCTCCAACCCTGCTTAGCGCTTCTGAGATCAGGTGCATTCAGGAGCACCCTAGGAAGTGAAAGCTGCAGTTTCAGGCCTTTTGCGCACTCGCCTGTCCTGTGCACTGTGCACACGGAGCAGGCCGGTGCACAGGAGGCATGAAACAGCACCTTTCACTGCTTACGGCCCTGTCCTGAATTCAGGCCAGAGCCATAGGAAGCGAAAGAAAGCTGCCATTTCAGCCATCCTGTGCAGCAAAAGATACTGTTTCAGTCCTTGTTTGTGCACCATTGTGCACAAACAACAGCAAAAAAAGAAAGAGACGAGGACTTATCTGGGTCTTCCTGGGGGTACTCCTCTCCTCGTCATCCGATGGCAATGAGTCAGCAGCGGCTGCCTCCCTCTGGCCTCTGCTCCGGTGCATGCTGCAGCTCAGTTATGGCTACACAGCGCAAGTGTGTCTGCGTTTGCGTGGTGCAGCCCATATTGGGCTGCAGTGCGCACCGGGTGAACTCTTCTCTGCTGGGGAGCAAGTGGAGTTTTTGGATAACTCCTCACTTCAAGCGGAGCGCAGAGTTCCAAAAACACCATTAACTACACCAGCAGACGGAGCTCCCCGCACACACCTAGTGAAGAGTCATTTTGAATTGGATAAAAACTTGTCAAGAGGATAGGACACAAGGATTTATTACACGCCAAAATGCAAAACTTGTGGTATAAGTGTAAATAAAAAGAAGAGGATTCAAGAGGTAGACCATTCAAAATGATTTAGAGAATCACCTGTAAAACAAACTATGTGATATATGTTTTGGAATGCAAATTTGGCATGAAATATGTGGAAAGCACAACATTCAAATAAAAAAACGAATGCTTGAACACATAAGAATTGTTCAGAGAAATGGTCCAAGCTATGTCATTGCCAGACACTATGCACCCAACCACAATAGTGAGTGGAAAACATTGCAATATTATGGAGTAGCCCATGAACCAACAAACAAGCGAGAACAATCTGAATGTAACCCTTGCAAACTGATTTAAGTTTTCAATTAGCTTCAATATGTACAATTAATCTTTTATAATTCTCTGTAACCACTAGAAAATATGAGTAACAAAACCTCCCAACCTAAATATCAATGTTGGCAATATTGATTATAGGATGTAATGTAACAAGATGAAATCACTTTGGTACAACACGATCATGGTTTAATACTTGTCAATACTACAATCTCCACAATGCATTGTGAAAGGGATGGTGGATTCACACTATTTATAATGAGACAAAGAAAGGACACAATATCCATGAGGAACACTAGTAATTAGTTGAAACACATCGGTGGTGGAACAGCTACTTGTGCACAATAAATACAATTTGGGGATAACGTTTCCTGGAGTGCGATGACACATCTGTTGTTTTCTGAAACTAACATTGGAAAGTTTGGTTACCCCTTCTTTCTCAGCACTGGCAGCTAGAGAGCACCAGAATGAATGTAGCCCTATTGACAGATTGTGTGTATATATATATATATATATATATATATATATATATATATATATATATATATATATATATATATTTTTTTTTTTTTACCAAAGCAATTTTTGTTTTGCCAACAACTTTGGCATTGTTTCACAAATCTTCATGTGCGGGTTACTGGTTGACTGCAGTGTGAGCCCTGGTCAAGCAGCAACCACAATCCTATTCAGGGTAAGGCACAAACAAACCCCAAATTAACCTCTGCTACCTCCTTGGTAGATTGGCACCAGGCAGTCAGGCTTAACTCAGAGGCAAAGTGTAAATTATTTTTGCAGCACAAAAAGAACCACACATGAGGATAGAGCTTAATTTAGGAAATAAAACAAGACCATAACAACAAAAATCCTATCTGTACAACTGGAGTTGTGCATTTCTAAAGAATAAACTGCAATATAGCATCTAAAATATAAAGCACCAACCGTTGCTATCTGGTGGCACTGGACTGGGTCAAAGTCAAAAGTGTGGGCTGATGGCAATAGTGAGTAGGTCGGAAAAAGTCCTAGATTAGTTCTGCTGAAGGTTTACTTTCTCAGGTTTTGTGCCAAGAGTCCCGTTAATGTTTGAAAGAGCTGCAGCTGCAGTCAGCATGGTGAAAAGAGCAGGCAGGGAATCAATGATGGGTGGGCTGAAGCTTCACATTGGCGGTCCCCCGCAGCCTGTAGATGCCGCTGCGCCAAGAAACAGGTTGTGGGTGGCTTGTTCTGATTTTCAGTGCAAGCGGACCAATTCCGGTGCAAACAGCCCATTCCTGGTCATGAAGAGCCCAAAAGCTTGACTTCAAGAGCTTGAGAGCTACACCAAGGGTCCAGTACCTGAGAAGTGCCACTTGGGAATCCACAATTCACTGAAGATGGGTATAGGAGCCTTTTATCTCCCTAAGACTAGCTGAGTACCCCTTTGAGTCACTGTGAGGTCCTGAGCTCAAGATCAGTTGTAGGTCTAGTTCTTCTTCTCCAGACAAGAGGCCAGTAGGCAGCAGGTGTGAGAAGCTGGCCTGGTTTGTAGTGGGTACAAGCGGTACTTACACCTTACACCAGGTCCAATGACCCACCTTAGTGAAATGTAGGCAGTGTCTAGCAGCTTAGGCTGTCTAGAGGTAGCTGTAGCAGAGCAGCCAAGGCTGAACTAGGAGACATGCAAAGCTCTTCCAATACTACTATAGTCAAACAGTACTTATACACAACAAAAGACAATACTCAGTGTTACCAAAAATAAAGGTACTTTATTTTAGTGACACAAGGCCAAAAATATCTTAGAGACAATACTCCTACTCCTAATTGAGGTACGTATTATACACAATATATACACTAGTAGCCAAAATCAGGTAAGTACACAGTTAGAAAATAGTGCAAACAGTGAAAAACACAATAGGTTGCAATAGGCCTAGGTGTAACTCAAACCATATACTAAAATAGTGGAATGCGTATGTTGAATTCCCCCCTAAGCAAGTGTAGTGTGTAGAGGGGTGCTGGGGGTGTAAGTAAACACCAAAGGTAAGTAAAATACCCAACCCCAGAGCCCAGGAAAACAGGAGTAAAGTATAGCAAGTTTCCTCAGAACACACTAGAAATTGTGATGAAGGATTATGCAAGAAGCAAGTAAGACTATAAGAAACCACCGATGGATTCCTGGATCTATATACCTGTGGAGAGAGGAGACCAAGTCCAGAAGTCAATGAAGAGTCCAGGAAGAACAGGAGCCCCTGCCCACCTGGAAGAAGGTGCAAAAGTGGATTTTCAGATTGGAAGAAAAGTACAGAAATGCACCAAAGAAGATAGCTGCGGGTTCCTGTCTGGTGCAGGAGTTCGTTGGATGCAGGCTGTTTGAGTTGCTGGATTCCACCAACATGCCTTGGTTCACCCAAGAACGTATTTTGCATCAAAGTGGAGCAGCCTGGACCCAGGAGGGACCTGGGGGCTCAACTCAGGCTGAGGAGACAGAGGGGGCTCTCAGCACTTCAGAGAGCACCCAGAAGACCAGGCAGCCCCCACGGGAGTCCCAGGACACAGTTGTCACAGCACTACACAAAGGGATCCCAAGCCCAAGGCAGAGAACAGTAGTTCTTCCTATTTATTACATGGTTCATTCAAGCAGAGATGTGAAAGAGCGTGAAATGTCTTACTCATTGGTGTCATTCAGTCTTAGAGACTTCAGCAAAATAGAGTTCAAATAATTGTAATAGTAATTGTATTTATATAGCTCTTACTACCCCTGACAAGGCGTCAAAGCATTTTTGGTGAGTAGTACGCTACTCTGGAACCCAAGAGGAATTAGTGGTGGATTAGTATAGGGAAATGTGAGTACAGTATCAGTATTATTATGAGTTAATTTGAGCAGAGGATATATGAGTTTGTTAGTTGGACTGACTAGAGTAATGTAAGGATCGAGGAAGGAAGAATCCAGAAGTGTTAATTGGGAGTTTATAGTAATAGGATGAGGATTGGGATGAGTAAAGGAGAGATGAAGGAGGGAAGAGCCTGTGGAAGAGTTAGGGAGATCATAGTAGCAGGAGGGGTTTTGGATGAGTCAAAGGAGTGATAAATGAGGGAGAATTTAGAAGGGTTGTTTGGGAGATCATGGTAGTAAACTGAGGTTTGAGGTGAGCTAGATGCGACAGAGGAAGAAAGAGTTTGGACAGGGTTATTTTGGAGAAGAAAGTAGTAGAATGGGTTTGGGATGAGCAGAGTGGGGATGGAGGATAGATTGATAGAGCCATAGAGTGATGGGGAGAGAGAGTAAAGCTTACAAGAGAGTAAATTTAGATTATTTGTATTTATTTATACATATATGTGTAGATAGATTTATATACATATATATATATATATATATATATATATATATATATATATATATGATTTTTTATTTTTATTTTTCTTGTATTTATTTATTTATTAATAAATATTTTTTATTTAATTATTGATAATTTGATTGTTATTTATTGATTTTGTTTTATTCATTTTTATAGAATTTTTCTCTAGTACAGTAGGATTAGATTAATAAAGAAATAGATATGTAAATACATAGTAAGGGAATATATGTGCAAGAAATATGATAATGGGTATAATATTACGAGAAGAAACTTTCAAGATTTTAATATTTGAAGTTAATTAATAAATGTACTTTTCTAACATTCATTTATCTTTCCTCAACTTTTGAATAGCGAACTGCTTATGATAATAAAACATTTGATCATTGTGATATAAAAACGAAAGCAGGGACTCATAGGTATCAAATAAAACAACTTATCTAGGAGCTATGCAATGACCTATGAACATGTTAAGTATAGAATAATATACCCATATATAAGTATAGACACACACATATATACATACACACATGCACACACACACACACACACACATATATATATATATATATATATATATATATATATAAATATATATATATATATATATATATGTTAAACCGGTTTAAAGAGTATGTGTATAATTTATTATTATAAAATAGTAACAATACATATTTCTCAAAGAACTATACATATCTAGAACATCCATAAAATTAGATTGTAATATTTATTAGCACAGGCATATGCAGTCCATTCCTGTTTGAATATGGTGGTTATGAAGGAAAGAACCAACACTTGAGTATTCTTCTGAAGGCAATATAGTTATCCGTGGATCTTATATTTAGGGGTAATGAATTCCATAGCTTCGCTGCTTGAATGGAGAAGAATATACCACCTATTGTCTCTTTCTTGTATGGTGGTGTTCTAAGGCGCGGGTGCCAATCTTGAGCAGAGCTTTGTTTGTTGAATGTATTTGGTTATTTTGATTCTAATGAAAAGTGGTCCTGTTCCATGTATAGCTTTGTTGGTCATATAAAGCAGCTTGAAGGTGGATCTTCTGGCAATGGGTAACCAGTGTAGTGCTCTCAAGGCAGGGGAGATGTGGTCTTGTGGCTTTATAGGCAATATTAGCCTGGGAGCTGAGTTCTGTATATGTTGTAGTTTTTTCATATTAGATAGAGATGATCCATGGTAGAGGCCCATTGTCATAATCCAGTTTGGCTAGTGCTCTGAGGTGGGGGAAGAGGCGTCACAGACTCTTCAAGGTGATGATGCTTGATAGTGCTAATTTGTCCCCTTGGGCATTCATTTTTAATTTAGAGTCTATGGTAATTCCAAGGTTCTTAACTTCCTTGGATACTTGAGGAGGTAACCCTAGATACCGTCAGGTCAGGTGCACTGTTGGTCATCATTTTTCCAGTCACCACATGTGAGTATTTCCATTTTGGAAGCATTTCGGGGCATTTTTATACTTGTTTTGCGCTGAATTTGCATCATTTGTTTTACGCAATTTCGGTGCAAAACTAACTCCATATTTATTCTTTGGCTCTAGACCCATCTAGCTCCAAATTTATGGAGTTAAAGTCATTTTTTGCATGTGGAAACCTATTTGCGTCAATGAGATGCAAAGTAGACGTTCCTGTGCAAAAAATTACTCTATGGCCTTAGCGCCATATTTATCCCCCTATTCTAAAATCACACACGGGAGGGAGAAGGGGTCAAAAAATGGCACCATTTTTCAACCTCTGGGTGAGGGCAGGTGTTAGGGGTCCTATGGGCCTATTTCCATGATGGAACATCATGAACAAACCCACAGGTGCCTTCCCCAGGCCACAGGGACTCTCCCACGTACACCATAGGGACAAAGGAGGATGTGGGACCCTATCCCTGGTAAGTATAGTTAAGTACAGGTAAATATATATTATTTTTTAAGTGCCATTGGGGACCCTGAAATGGGCCCCCCTACGTGGCACTGGGTGCAATGGCCATGCCCAGGGACCCTGGTCCCCTGTGCTGGCCATTGGGGTGGCGGACATGACTTCTGTCTTTTCTAAGACAGGAGTCATGTGGTATGGATGGTTTTGCATCAGAAAATGACTCTAGGCAGGTTAGAGTAATAGTTTTTTACTCTAACCTACCTAACATCATTTTTTGGTGAAAAACCCCTTTCTTCCATGCCACCAGCCCCACCCGACTAACATCATTTCGTTTTACACTAGCCTACCCTTTGCACCGGCTTGCACCATTCCAAAAAATATGGTGCCCGGCTGGTGCACAGAAATGGTGTAAGTCAGTGTTAAACGTTTTGGTGCAAAACTGTGTTAGTGCAGTTTTTCAACAAAAAGTATTATTAAGGGCCTTAGTTTGAGATGGCTCCAAGTCATCCACTGATCAACAGCTCTGAGGCAACAGAATATTTGTGAGTTTTCAATATCTTTGGGGCATTCCAATTTATGTAGTATTTGTGTGTCATCTGCATAGTTGTAGCATGTGAGTTGAAAACATTGATCAATTATGGTAATGATATCATGTAGATGTTGAAAAGCATAGGTGTGATGATTCATCATCATCATCATCAGCTTTATTCGATCAATTGACCATAAAAGCAACATAAAAACAATAAATAGTAAATAGTACATGAATAAATAGTCACTTTTTAAATACAGCATCTACACATCTATGAATTAGTTTAAGATCATTAATACAATAGTAAGATCAAATTACACATAAAACTCTGAAACTTATCTATAAAAATTGAACCTTATGTTGCTTTTGGAGATGGCAACGTATGCGCCATGCTGCCAATAAGTACTTGCTTACTGGAAGAATTACATCGACTGAGTTATGACTTTTTAACACCCATAGAGCCAAGGAACAGTTCTAAAATCCCATAGCCCTACAAGTATTGTGAATCTATTTTGATAGCGGAATCGCGTAAGCTGGACAGAAGAACATAAAATGTTCGATGGTTTCAAAAGTGCTGCCACAGGCGGGGCATATATCAGGAAGGCTGATCGGGCCCCACCTATGAATCAATGACATCAGGGGCAAAGAGCCGAACCGAAACCTTGCATATAAACTTTTGCCCTGCAAATCCGGGATAATGTCCAGATAAGATTCAAACGTTGGAGACCATTTAAGATCAATAAAAGAATTAGTTAAACAACCGTGTGATTTACAGGTTATATTGTTATCCCTAACATAAGACCAATAAGTTAGCTTTTTAAACATTTTTATGCTGTGTCTCTAGTTTGTGGGGATTTTCCCAGTAATCACCCAAACCCAGCAAACGAAACCAGTGAGACACATGACGAATCCAAGGAAGAGTATTAACATTTTGACATTTTAGTAGGTCGAGTAATGAGGTCTTATATATATCTAATTCAGGGGTAGTCCATAGCCTGATCCAATAAAGGAGGGGTCTTATGATAACTAGATCTGCTACTCGACTTAACCCCAAATCTAAGAATAATGAAAAAAGGGGTGTGGTGCGTGAACACGCAATCAAAGCCCTTGCAAAATTGTTTTCCCCCACTGAGATCTTGGTACAATTGGAGAAACCCCATACTTCCGCTCCATACAGGGCTGCTCCTTGTGCCTTAGCTATATAGTTTTTTATTGCTGGGGATACAACTTTTGTAAAGGAACTTTGATAAAGCGCAGTATGGATGAAGCTCTGTGTTGTAGCAGCCCTGCGCTTTTTATGATCTGCTCTTCCCATGATAGTTTACTAGTTAGCCTGACTCCCAGGTAGTCTATAGAGCTAACTTCCTTCAAGGGAACTCTGTCAATGTAGATGGAACATCTTTTACTAGGTCCTTTGGATAACACCATCAATTTAGTTTTGTTAATATAAGCCCCCTTGGTGTCTTAGAAATGAGGAGCGAATCATCAGCAAAAAGGAGGATAGGAATTTGTTTATGTATTCAAGGAGGGAGCATCATTCTGGCATGTGGTCACAGCATTCACTACTTCATTGATAAATAAAGTAAATAATAGGGCGGCTAGCACACAACCTTAGCGAACTCCCCTTCTAATTGGAATCTGTTCTATCAGTTCGCCATGTTCACCCCACCTCACTTGGGCATAGGTATTTTCATGTAATCGTTTTAACAGGAGTAATAAGTCCTCTGGGACTCCCAATCTACCCAGCACTTCCCACAGTTTAGCTCTTGGGACCAGCTCAAAAGCAGATCGCAGGTCTATAAATACTACATATAGACGCTGCTTGGCGATAAGAACATATTTCCAATACAATATGACCAATCGAAAGACCTGGTCTACCATGCTAGTTTTAGCACGGAACCCTCCCTGTAGTTGGGAAAGAATTTGGTGCTCCTCAACCCAGCTAGTTAGCCTCTGTAGAATTTGTTTAGCGAAGATCTTTTGTAAGTTATCTATAAGGCTAATTGGCCTGTAATTAGCTGGAAGATTAGCATTTCCTTTTTTATAGATAGGTATAATTTCAGCCCCCTTCCATGTACCTGGGATTTGTCCCCCTGCAGCTATACTGTTTGAGATGGCATTGATATACCAGGACCAGATATTTGGTTCCGATCTATAAAGATCTCCAGGAAGTTTATCCGGTCCGGGTGCTTTGCAAGGTTTCAGGCTGTTTATGGCCTCAAGAGTTTCTTCTATTTTGAAGATAAGGTGACCCTTAAGGACACACTGTGCCCCCACTTGGAGGGGCGGGCTGGGGATCAGATCCAATAGCATTGGTGGAGAGTGGACTACATTAGTGTCCATTAGGCCCTCTGGTAGGGCATAAAGGGTGGAAAAAGGCTCTACCCAGCTTTCTGGTTGTATGTAATTGCTAGGGCAGCTCCTACCTCCATTTTCTCTTTTAGACAGAAGTTCCCAAAAACGCTTGTTGTTCTTCTCTCTAGAGGCATCTAATAATTCCTGCCACAGTGAATCCTCCCACCGCTTTTTCGCGTTAGACAGGATTCCTTTATATATAGACCTAGCTTGTTTAATCAACCCCTGGGAACCAGACATTACTACTGCTTTTAGCCCAGACTTAGCATTTAAGCACCTCTCATCAAACCATCCCTTACGTGCCCCTTTTCCTTCACAGGACTTTTACCGCCTTGCTTTATAGAAAAACCCCTGTAGCTGAATAGCCATACTGTCATGTATTTTAAGAATCAGAATATTCCCCACAGCTTTATCTTCGTACTCAGCCAAACTATTTAAAAAAATTGATATATTGCTCTAATCTGATATGGGTTAGACATCACTTTTGGCCAAGTAATCTTAGTGAATTTATTGTTCCAGCATGGTGGCGGAATTATTGTAACATGATTATTAAGTGTTCTCCTGAACATTTCTCCGGACAAAGTAAGAAGCAGGGGGAAGTGATCACTATCACACCTCACTTCTACTTTCATGTCTTCCAAGTGGGGCCACAACCTAACATCAACCAAAAAATAATCAGTAGTGCTTGTGGACACAATAGGTGTGATGATTGATCCTTGGGGGACCCCTGCTTTTGCAAGGTAGGGTTGGGATGAGAAAGGGGGAGAATAGATAATGTTAGTTCTGTTTTGAAGGTAGGATGTAATCCAGTCGAGAGCAGTCCCTTCTATGCCGGCTTCGTGGAGTCTTTGAATTAGAGTGTCATGGTCAACAGTATCAAAGGCAGCCGAGAGGTCCAAGAGAAGTAGTGCAGCAACTCCATTGTGGTCGACTGTGTTTTTAAGATCATCCCAGAATGCTGTGAGTGCTGATTCAGTGCTTCTTCCTGGGTGTAATCCAGTTTGGTAGTTTGAAAGTATGAAATTGTCTTCAATGAAACTTGACATCTGGGTGAATGCTGCTCTTTCTATCAGTTTGCTGAGGAAAGGTCCATTTGTGATTGGTCTGTAGTTGTTGGGGTCCTGCGGGTCTAGGTTTGTTTTCTTTAATAATGGACATATGTATGCCTTTTTCAGGACTTCAGGAAAAGTTGTTGTAGCTAAAGAGGTATTGATGATTCTTCTTACAGGTGTGGCAGCAGAAGTAGATAAAAGAATGTTGTTGAAGATGTCTGACAAGGGTCAGAAGGGCAACGAAAGGCCTGCTTGCTTTGACCAAATCCATAAATTCACCTTGTGATATTTTGAAGGAGTGCAGAGGCTGGGTTGATTCATTCTTGGAGGGGATTTTGGGAAAGGGGTTGGTTCTGATGGTTTCCTTCTGTTTTGAATAGGAGTCCAATGTGTCTGCCTTGGTTGTGTAATGAGTTGCCAGTTTGTCTGTGAAATCTTGAGTAGTGGGATGACTTCCTTCCATGCCTTTAGGTTTTTGAAATTCATTGAGAATTTTATTAAATTACTTGGTTGCAGATTTAGCATGTAGAATTCTGTCTAAGTAGTACCTTTTTTTAGCTTTTTTGATTGATGATTTGTATATTCTGTTAAGTTTGTGTAGCTGAAGTTTGTCTTGAATGTTGTTTGTTTTGAGCCAGGTCCTTTGCAACCTTCGGATATTTTACTTTATTGTTTTTTGTTCTGTGTTTCTCTAAGGTGTTGGTTTTCTTTTGTCCTGTTTAGTTTTTCTGAGTGGTATTCAGATATCAAAAGCTTCCTGTGGCCATTCATCAAGTTTTGGAAAAGAATTGATTGTATCTAAATCTGTGTTGGCTGTTAGTGGTGTTTCTAAGTCTTCAAAATTGGGTTTGCTCCATGGTCGATGCTATGGGGTGTGTTGATTTGTGGTGTTCTGTGTCGGAAAGTTATCAAATGGTGGTCTGACCATGTGATTGGCGTCATGCTATGAACAGTAACTATTTCAAGCTTTGCTAAGTTAACATCTAGGATGTGTCCAGCAATGTGTGTGGGATTGTGTACAATCTGATGTAGGTTCAATGCGACTATGCCAGTGGTGATAGCTTTTGGATGGATCATATTGGGTTTGTTAAACCAAATATTTAGAATGTATAGGTTTGAGTATAATGTTATAAGGTTTAAGACTGTATCTAGAAAATTGTCTGGGAATGTTGAGTTGCTAGGTGGAGCTCTGTAAAGGAGGAGAAAGTTACAGGAGGAAGTTGGTTTAGGGTTGCATCTGGTGAGGAATGTTGTCTGTTTTACTAAGATTTATTGCTTGTATGAATATAGTAGCTACTCCACCTCCTCTCTTGCCTATACGGTTTTGTGATGGTTTGATAGCCCAGAGGAATGGCTTCATGCAACACTGGGGCCATTTCATCTCCCAACCAAGATTCTGTTACAAACATCAAGTCATGTTGTGTGTCCGTGAGCAGGTCATAAATGTGGTGCTTGTTTATTTAGAGTGATCGAGCATTTATGATCTTGCAGTTTAGAAAATGTGTGTTAGTGGCAATGTTGTTTTGTTTTGGAGAGGGGTGGGCAATCTATTTTGAGCTTGTAGCAGGTGTGTTGTTAGTTGTGATAACTGTGGGAGGGTTACAATAGTCCTGTTATTCAATACAGTGTTCCTCTTCCAGCAGGCTTAGGAGGCATTTTGTTGGATCTGTGTGTGTTGGTGGTAGACTTGGTGGCTGAGAGAGACATGAAGAGTGTACTTTTTTGAAGACTAGCCTTATTATGTAATAGACAAGGGGATGCAAAGTTGTTAAGAGTGGCATATTGTTCATTTTGTTTACATCTGTTTAGTGTGGAAAGAGTATGGGTTAGGGGTGGTGGAGGAGCACGTGGATCATAATGTAGGACTCAAATTGTGCAATGGATGAGAGGCGGGTGAATGAATGTTGCTGTGTTGGAATGCTTGTGGTAGATCTTTGTGAAGAGTGTGAATGTAGGGGTAAAGATTGGTCAGGATTTGTATTCTTTATGCAGTCATCAGGGTGGGAGGTGGTGTGACGAACGTATTATGAAAGTTTGTGTTATTTTGATGTGCTGAATTGTGCGGTCTGTTTTGTTTTTGTGGAATAGTGAGAGGAGATATAGATGTAGTGATTTTCTGTGAAGGATTTGTATGTGAGTTAGTGCTGGTGAGTGGTATTAGAATTTTACAGGGGTGTTGATGTGTTTTGGAGAAGAGTGTATGAGTTGTGTAAGAGGAGATGGATGTGGGTTAGTGATGTTTGTGTTAGTTGTGATGACTGGAAGAGGTAATATGTGTGGTGGAGTGTAAGGATTGCATGCTTGTATGTAATTGGTGAAGAGATTGGAAGGGTATTTGTAGATGGTGTTTTGGAAGATTGGGTTTAGGTAGTGTCATGTTAAAAGGGGGTCTGGCGGGAGCAAATAGAAGATATTGCTGTTTGCCTGAACAGGGAGTGTGTATCTGGATGGCTGAAAGTAATGTATAATGTGGTTTTGTGATGTGTGGGCGATGGCAGGTTGTATTAGTGGGAATGGACATAGTAGTGTTTGCTGTGAGAATGAAGGTGTTTTACTGTTGTAGGTGTGGAGGATATGTGTATATGTGTGATATGTGGGGTTTTGTGTTGGTGCATGAGAAATTGCAATGTGTATGAGGTTAGTTTGTGATGCAAGAGTTGGGTTTCTTTGCTGGTAATGTGTTTGGGTGTTGATGGATGAGTAAGGAGTAAGGTCTTTTCTGCTAATTGGAAAATTAGGCAGCATTTCTGGCCCTAGGCCTGACCCGGCACAAACAGGCCCAAACAGGCAAATGTCCTTGTCCTCTCCACTCTTAGCCTCGATGCCCGGGCTGAGACGCACTGAGCCCGAGGCTAAAATATCCCTATTGGCTAATAGAAACCTAGTCCCAACCCTAACCAATCAGATTTGTAACCCTAAACCCCACAACCATTGGGAGACCCAGTCCTATTCACCAACCACACCCCTAATCCTGATAACCAAACACAAAACTAACCCTAAAACCACAAACCAATAGGAATCCCAACCCTAGTACCAATCACAACACTAACCCTAAAGGCATGAACCAATAAGAATCCCAACCCTAGTACAAATCACAACACTAACCCTAAAATGATGAACCAATAGTCATCCCAGCCCTAGTTCCAATCACAACACCAACCCTAAAAACATGAACCAATAGTAATCTCAGCCCTAGTACCAATCACAACTCCAAACCTAAAAACATGAACCAATAAGAATCCCAACCCTAGTACCAATCACAACACCAACCCTAAAAACGTGAACCAAGACGAATCCTAACCCTAGTACAAATCACAACACCTACCCTAAAATGATGAACCAATAGTCATCCCAATCCTAATTCCAATCACAACACCAACCCTAAAAACATAAACCAATAGTAATCTTAGCCCTAGAACCAATTACAATAACAACCCTAAAACCATGAACCAATAGGAATTTCAAACAAAGTACCAATCACACCACCAACCCTAAATTCATGAACCAATATGAATCTCAATCCTAGTACAATCACAACCAATGTTCCCTGTAAGGTGCGCGCGCGAGCGCGCGCGCCTACCTTTCCTTCCCCCAGCGCGCAGGCCCCTTTGGCAAGCGCACACGTTCTTGCAACGTCGCTCCCTGCATCGTGCGGCAGAGAGGATGTCCACGCTGCGTCTACAAAACAGACACAGCGCGAGGACAGGGTCACTCTTTGCCGCCGACGACCAGGAAGGACATCTTCAGGACGCAGGTTTGCAGGTAAGGTATTATCACTTTCTCAGCTCAAATAAGCCTTTTAGAGAGATAGTCGTGCTCTCCTATTGCAGAAAATGCTCATATTTGAATCTGGATTGAAGTCAATGAAAACAGCGTTTAAAGGCCGCGGGGAGTGTTTTAAACATTTGGCGTACTTTAGCATACAAGCGAGCAAGTGATATTTATGTTGAAAAGGAATGGTTAGTGAGCTAGGAAATGCTTCAGAACAGTAGAAAATGTGCTGTTATCAACTTTTCCATCATTGTCATACTTCATAGTTGTTTATATGCATTATCACTTTCTCAGCGCAAATAAGCCTTTTAGAGCGATAGTCGTGCTCTCCTATTGCAGAAAATGCTCATATTTGAATCTGGATTGAAGTCAATGAAAACAGCGTTTAAAGGCCGCGGGGAGTGTTTTAAACATAATTTGGCGTACTTTAGCATACAAGCGAGCAAGTGATATTTATGTTGAAAATGAATGGTTAGTGAGCTAGGAAATGCTTCAGAACAGTAGAAAATGTGCTGTTATCAACTTTTCCATCATTGTCATACTTCATAGTTGTTTATATGCATTATCACTTTCTCAGCGCAAATAAGCCTTTTAGAGCGATAGTCGTGCTCTCCTATTGCAGAAAATACTCATATTTGAATCTGGATTGAAGTCAATGAAAACAGCGTTTAAAGGCTGCGGGCAATGTTCCCTGTAAGGCGCGCGCGCACCTTTCCTCCCCCCATCGCGCAGGCCCCTTTGGCAAGCGCGCACGTTGCAACGTTCTTGCAACGTCGCTCCCTGCATTATGCACAGCAAATGTGACAAGACAACAACAAGACGTAAAGGCACCTTCATTGCTCATTCACCGTCTGAATGGACAGAACACTTTTTTTTGTCCGCTTGCCAGAACGAGCCAGTAGGCCTAAAAATGGCTCACCCTTATAAATCCGATTAGTCATAGCGAGTGGCTGAGCAGATAACTTGAGGCCTGTAAAGGCCGCATCATCGAACGGCTAACGCATGATGTAGGTTTCCAAACAGAAGATAATATGGAACCAGAGTTCATCTAAACTGAAAGCCCAGGTAACTACTCAATTGCTCTGGAACTGTCATGCATAATGTTTTTGTAACTCCTATAGCCTAAGCTAAATATCCTCTTTCCAATTACAGCCAGTCACCATTTGCATTTGAACAGGCAGGCGTGAGTACCAAGGAAGACCAGGTAAATCTGTAGACGTTCCAGGTGGGATTAAGGGTCTCTACATAAATCCAGTTCATGATCCACACCTTTGCTTCTATTACAGGTTTGTCGGACCGAGCAAGTTAAAGATTTGAATGGACCGACATGTGTAGAAGCATAAGGACCAGGTAATTATTTGGTAGGTACCCCATCTGGGTCACCTGGCACATTATAATATGACAACATGATGTAACCAACTGTTAACCATCTTTTCTTTTGCTGCAGGCATCTCAGACAGTACTGGTCATTATTTGGTAGATTTCACTTGTGATGCACCTAGTACATTATAAAATGAAAATATTCTTAAACCCTTGTTTTTGTTCTTTTGCAGGCTTCTTAGACAGTTCTAACATTGGTTAGAAAAGGCAGACGTGACTACAAGCAGAAAGACGAGGTAAATATTTAGTAGTTTTCCCTTGCAGTACATCTTGTACACAAGCATGTGCTGTAACCCTGTTTTTTCTTCTATTGCAGACATCTTAGACAGTGTTACATCAACAGGCAGGTGTGAGATCAAACAGAAAGGCCCAGGTAATTGCTTGCTACATTTTCCAAGAGATAGCTAAGTCTTGTCTGGTAGATTGCATTCAATAGCATAAAAACCAACTTTAAATAATGTTCCTCACTTTAATTAATGTCCTTTTTTTTTTAAGGATTTGCAGCACAGTAGGCTCAGACTGATTGCCACCAAAATATTCAAGCGCAAAGCTGTGACTTCATCAGAGAGCAGTGCTTCACCACAAAGGAAGAAATGCTGTCTTGTGTTCAAAGAAGAATGGCTGAAAGAAATTGTGGAGACTGAGACACAGAAGTCCAGGAGCAAGGTTTGCGTACAACTGGGAGAGCTATTTCTATACAATCCAGAAATAGGCCTGATTTGCAAAGTATGTGCAGAAGCAAAGATCGCAGGGGACTTTTCTACTGGGAAGAAATGGAGTGATGGCTGGAAGCTGGACTACTTGAAACGCCATTTATGTAGCAGAGTTCATGAATCTGCTTTGGTGACACTGAGAAATAAAAGTGCTGCTGCCAGGCTGGGTTTTGGAGTACGCACCATGCTAATGGAAACCGCCAGTGACAGAGCAAACAGACTAGAAGTAGTTGAACGGCAAAGATCCCTGCCTGAAGAGATAAAGATTCTCATCAACAATGTGTTGCTAGCAGTCAAAATGAACACATCAATGTTATCTGTTCAAGACATCCATGATCACGTCGCATTGTATGTGAAGATACCAGACAGCTGGAGGAGCAAGAACTATGCCTTTGAGTTTTTGGAGGCCATCAACAGCGTAATACGCTCTGACCTCATGGCAGAACTTCGCAGTGCTCGGTATCACACATTGATAATTGATGAGAGCACAGATATTTCAGTTACATAAATGCTCATCCTCTACTTCAAGTTCTGATCTGTAACATCAACAGAGCACAAAACAGTGTTTGGGGGAATTGTAACTCCGAGTGCATGCAATGCGGAGGCTATCACTACAGCTGTAAAAGAGTTCTACACTGCCAATAAGCTGGACCTTATGAAAATGGTCATGTTTACATCAGATGGTGCATCAGTGATGCTGGGAAAGAACAATGGTGTTGCTATCCGCCTCAAACAATCCATTCCTCATCTAGTTGAGCAGCACTCTGTTGCGCACAGAGAAGATTTGGGAGTTGATGATGCCTGGAAAAAAGTGCCGATGATCAGGGAAATGGAAACATTACTGAGGACTGTCTACACTGTGTTCTCCTGCTCACCTTTAAGAAAGTCCAAGCTGGACAAAATTGCTTTGGTCACTGAATGTGAAGCGGTCTCCTTTCGGCCACTCAATGAGGTGCGGTGGCTTTCAAGGCATTTTGCTGTTGGTGCACTCTTGCGTAATTATGAGGTTGTTCTCAAATACTTTGATCATGAAAGAGTTGAGGAGAATGACCCATTGCTAAATATTGCTACAAAAAACTATCGGATTCAAACTACCATATTTCCTTTGTAGCACTGAATAACATTCTGGGTGAACTTGCATCTTTGTGCAAGTTGTTTCAGAAAAGCTCTTTGACCACCGTTGAAGCTGTACAGTATGCAAGAGCAAAAATTACCCAAATAAAGGAACAGTACTTGGGCGACACTGTCTTTCGGAGCGACACAGTAAGAGATCTGATGGCTTTGTGCAGAGAGGACCGAGAGTATGATAGTGAGCCGATGTTATCTTTCATTAAACTTCTTTGTGAGCACATGGAAAGAAGGTTCCCAGAAGATGAATTGAAGGAATGGACAAGCTTTGATTTCCATACAGTAACAACACAATCACAGTTTGATTTTGGGACTGAGAATGTACAAAGACTTGTTGAGAAGTATAAGAAGGTCTTGGTCCTGGGTGATTGTGACACCCCTGGTGATGTTGTTCGGCAGTACAGAGATTATAAATATGTGGTGGCAGCGCATATAAAAAACGGATTGTTTAGGACCTTTCACGACATGGTGAATTTCACTCTGCGGAATGCTGCACAGTATAGTGTTGTATCTAAGCTTGTTGATATCTGTGCAACTTTCCAGGCTTCAAGTGCAGACTGCGAACGAGGATTCAGCCTCATGAACTCAATCAAGTCCAAATTAAGAAACAGACTAGAGGAGAGTCACCTAGATATGCTGATGATGACAAAGGCTTACCTCTCAAGTGGGAAAGTTGATTTAGACCGAGTTTATCAGCACTGGAAAAATGGCAAGGACCGGCGAGAAAAACAAACATGTCACAAATCTAACGTTTACACTTGACTTGTCTAAACTCTGATGCGGCTTTTCCTACAGTCCGTGTGTGGGTGGGGTAGGAACATTTCTCAGCCTGTATCTTGGCAGGGGCATCATGGCATTCATCAGCAGTGTGTTCATCAAACTGTAAATGTTAACCAATTGTACAACTGGCTGTATTTGATGTGCGGGGTCCTCTGCAGCACTCTGAGAGTATTCATTAAAGTTTCATAATTTTTCAACCTCCTGATTTCTGTTTTCTCTAACTGGGGTGTAGGTGGCACTTAACAGGTCATGTCCTTGGGGTGTGCATCCAGGTCACAAAACTGCCTTGATGCCCTATTGCATGGAGCAATGATATCCCTTTTTTGCTTTAGTGGTATGGAGAGGCTAATGCCAAAGATCTTGGCTAGTTATGCGCTGCGCGTGCGTGAATGGTCACGTATCCTTGGCTGCAGCGCACAGAGACTGCACACTGCCGCACACAGTGGAAAAAAATTAGAGGGAACATTGATCACAACACCAACCCTGATCCTTAATCCATAGAAATACTAATCCCAACAACCAACAACCAATCACAACAGCATATTGCAGAACCAGTAGAAACTTATATAAGGGCCAAGTTAACTGAAGCCCAAGCCTCTGTGGGAAGAGAGGAGGGAGCTGCTGCTCTATTTTGAATCTCCTTGGATACAGACAAGCTAAATCCACACTTCCAAGCTAGCAATGTCTACTTTCCAGGTTAAAGAGAGATTTTAAAAACGCAGAGACACTGCTTATGGTGCTCTCAGATATGTGGCTTTTTCAAGGCAAAAACAGGTGTCTTTTGCCACAAGCTAGGAGGGAAATTTCAAACAGCCACAGCTAAAAAAAACAGCAGTTGAAAAAGGTCAAGCGGCCTGAACCACAGGGAGCCTACAGTATACAGGCACAGGTAGCAGTACAAAACACTTTTTAACAAATAACAAGATTTCCCAGAAAAGTCTGGAGCTCCTTACCTAGGTCTTCTAGGATTCCTTGATCACTGAGCTGTATGAGGGTGCAGGGAAAAAGTTGGGCTCACAAAATGGAGATGGCTGTCTTGGGGTTCCCTTCACAAACTTAAAGCCTCAGTGCAGGTGTTAGAGGAGGGCTCGCTCAAGTTGCCAGGGAGTTATAGAGCCAATCAGCAAGTCCAAGCCCCTGTGGGAATCGAGGAGGAAGCTGCTGCTCTATTCAGAATCTCCTTGGATACAGACAGGCTGAATCCACACATCCAAGCTAGTAATGTCTACTTTCCAGGTAAGAGAGAGAGATTGTAAAAGCATAGAAATACTGCTTGTCACGCACTCAGATATTTGTCTTTTTCAAGGCAAAAACAGGCCATGTGGACACTTTCTAAACACTGTTTTAACCACAGAGACTGATTAAGCAGTCTCCTAAACACACTCTGGTTAGCCACTGAGGTGTATGTAGCCTTTTTACTTAAAAAAGAGGGAGGGCTTTATGCACTCTTTTGCCACAAACTAGGAGGAACATTTCAAACAGTCACAGCTAAAAAACAGCAGTTTATAAAGGCCAAGTTGCCTGAAACACAGGAAGCCTACAGTAAACAGGAAGGGGTAGCAGTACAAAACACTTTTTAACAAATAACAATATTTACCTGAAAGGTCTGGGGCTCCTTACCTAGGATTCCTTGATCACTGGGCTGTATTATGGCACAGGGAAAAAGCTGGGCTCACAAAGTGGAGGTGGTTCTCAGATGAAAATACTATCAGAACAAACATTACAAGACTCGCCTGCCAGAACTGGTGTCTTCGTTCATAATTTTCTCACTTCCTCTTCCCATTCACCTTGGATTTCTACCTACCGTGTACCACATAGGAGCTAGAACGCTGGAATAAGGGCCATGGTCAGAAGATTTTTCAGGACTAATGATGGTCCTGTACTCGAACACAAGGCACGTTAACAGTGACATATTAACCATAGGTAAGGAAAGTCCTCCTTTTCATGATAAACATACAAAAGGCAGCAATAAACACAGTATGAGCAGAGTTTTGGGCCTGCTGTGTGTCAATGTTATAATAGAAATCTTATTGGCTCCCCACCTGATTAGTTCATGATTTGAAAGTGCTTCATCGCTTTGTAGAGGAATGTTTATGCCAATGGTGTGCTTCCCATCCAAAGCATACTGAAAGAGAGGTTTCTGACTATAAGGGTTAGAGTATTCTTCACATGCGAATTGCAGGCTTTGGCTTCATGGCTAGTGAAAAGAGTTCTACTGATGGAAGCTGAGGAAAACAAAGCTAATATACACTGCCTTCAACACAAGGCCTAGTACAGTGCAGTTTTGATGTATTAAAGTGTTACAGATAGCAGAAAAATCCATTCAGGTAAGAGCCTGTAGGCTATAGGCAGCAGGTGAGTAGATTGAAGTGATAATCGTGATCACCAAGTTGAACTAGAATTGATAGTAGTAGTGAATGCCAGGAATCAGAAGTAAGGGAGAGGCAGTTGTATGGTTTTGGTTTCATTTTTTCTAGTACTCGGGACCCATGGTGACAGCCTTGCATTATGCTAAATGGCTTCAGTGTTGTAGGCGTAACCGTTTCCAGCAACTGAGATGAGTGGACCCAAGTGTTATTCATACTACTTCAATACTGTGGAAAGCCACTTAATCGTGTTGGTTTTGTGCCACTTATTATGAAAACCGAAGGGACTCAAGACAGTGAAGGAGATGGTTAGGACTTCTTGACTTAGCACTTGCATTGGAGTGAGGGAGCATAGCTTTTATACTCAAAATTAACAAAAAATGTTTATGAACTAATGCATAATAATGCCGCATAGAAAATGTATTAATGTGTTATTGCTAAACATGCGCTTGAAATGTGCCCATGGGGAGTGGCCTCCAATGTATACAATGATTAATGAAGCTGACTAATAATGAAATAATGATACGTTAATGTATGATTTTGCACTAATATTAAGAGTTCTATGTTAAAGTTTTGCTAATAAATCATTAGGCCTTAGTTAGCATGAGTCGAGGCCTAGCTGTCCGGTTTCATATTAAATGTGTTTTTCTAACGTGCAGTGTGCTGATTTGCTGAAGGACATGTACTCGTACTTTTCCAAAGCTAAAAGATGAGTGTAACCGTAGTAGATCCGTTCTCATGAAATTCGACTTGCTCAAGGAAACATTTTTGCTGAATGCAACAGTGTAGACTCGTTACAGGTACAAGGTTGCCTAAACCGGTACAGACAATGGAACTACTGACTGAGGATGCGAGAGGACCACAAGAGTATGAAATCATGCCAGTCATTCTACCCGCTGGAGACGTCAATCACAAGAACCAATAAACTACGTGAGAACTGTTATGGGGTGACAAATTTGATAGTACCACTGGAAACCCATTGGATGGAGATAGTGGGGTGCCAACCCTACCCAATTAGAAATCAGGGGACTGTACAACAGAAAAGGGATAAAAACCTTTGACACGAGGAGCCATTAGGAGATGCCATTGTGAACTTTTGCTATGAACCAGACACTTTGTCACTCTGCCTAGAGACTTTGATGTTTGGTTCTTCAAACGATCCTCACCCTTATCTTGCCCGTTCTATGCTTCTCCTCCTTATGAGGGAAGTGTCTCTATTTACCACATCTTGCTGAATTCCCTGGCTGATGGCGAATCAACTGATGTCCTGAGGACGAAGATTGACTCTGTATGCTGACCGATTACGGAGGGTAACTATATGATGATGAAATTGTAATTGTCTGTTTGCCTTTCCTTTCTAGGGACCAACTGCTTCTTTTGACAGAGACCATATATGTGGTTTTCTAAATTTGTGTTACAAAATTGTTTTGCATGAAGCCCAACATGCCAATGCTAATTGGAGGTTAGTTAAGGGATTCACTAAACGGACGCAAATAGACAAATGACTGAATCAATGCTTTATTGAATGATGCACTAATGATACTCTGCTAAGGTTAATCCATGTTGACGTTGTGCTATGTTCTAATGTTCGTGATCTTTGCTTTGATGAAATCTTATTCGAGTTGCCATATTATGACAATGCTGATGTGTTTCATGGTTTTGAGACTAATAAACTTACTAGTAGAATTGTAATCAATAGGGAATAAACATCACAAAATCGTACTAAACTGGTGTGGTTATTCATGACTGAAAGATCATGGTGGTTTCCAAGTCTTATTGATAACGTTATTAACTTGTTGATTGACATGTTGACTAGTTATCTCGTCCTAAGGTGTCTTCAATCAGGCTCAAAAGATTCATTGGCCTAGAATGAGTCCCTGAGTGAATAAATCAACTAGATTGGGATGCGTTAACAGGAATATTATAATTTTCATATGTGCCTGGGGTAATGGGAAATTATATCTGAGAAGGCCTATCTGGATGGTCACGGGACTTTATTTTCTACAAACACTGTGTGATCTTTGGCATGTGCATAGTTTTTCATAGTTTGTTTTCTAAATAAGAGTGTAATGATGGAACCACTTGCACTATTATTGTGATAGGGAGGCAGAAGAGTGTGTTGTTGAGCAGAAACAGCCACAAAATCCAGCTTCAACTGCACTCTACATGTGTCTGTTTCTGATGCTAGAGCAGAATCACTTTTGTCCACAACACCACACATTATATGTTATTTGATTCTTCAGCTAAAAATTCAAAATGTTAAATGACATTTACCTAGAAGGGTATTGAATGGTTCCTTAAACATCCATACATTGCCCTGAAGTTCAAAAAAAAAAAAAAGAGAATAACCCACCCTATGGGAACTGATTTGCACTACCTTATAGGCCATACACCAGTGCTGAGCCAAACGATGGGGCATATTTAAGAGCTCCTAGTGCCATTCCAATGCCACATTAGCATCATTTTGTACGCTCATGTGGCATTAGAAGGCCAAAAACTCTCTGTCATATTTACAAAGTGGCGCAATGCTTCAGTGGATGAATCTCCGGTGGTGTTCATCTATGTGTGAGAGTGACACCTACTTACATTGGCCTGTGTGATTTCTTTGAGGCAGAGTCTGTGTGGATTGTGTTCCACTGTTCACATTTAAATGTGAAGATGTGGAGAGATTGTTCTGTGTCCTCTCTGTTACTGGATTTACGTGATGTTTGCAGGGCTATAACTTAACTTGATCTGTTTTCAAATATTTTTCTTGTTAAGATACTTTATGAAAGGCTTTTGATAGAAGTAGGTTTTCAGGAATAATATTCAACAAATTCCCTTTGGCTTGTAACTACTGAGAAAGTACTGCTTCTGACCTTTAAGGCATGTAGGGGCATATTTAAGAGTCCCTAGCGCCACCTTAGTGCCGCCACAGTGTCATTTTTTTTACGCTAAGGCAGTGCTAAAGTGGCATTTTCCCCAGCCATATTTACAAAGTGGTGCAATGCATGCCCTTGTGCCATATCATGCCTGCACCAGGCAAAATATATGCAAGGGGGGCTGAAACAATGGTGCAAGGAAATCTAATATATTTTCTTACGCCATTTTGTTCCGCACTTTTAACGTCTGCTTAGAGCAGGCGTTAAAAGGGGGCATACCATTATTTATAACAAGTTAACTCTCCTTCCAATATCCACTGCCTGATTGCTTTACCCTCTCTTCTTCGTTCCCTAATTAGCTCCACTCTTACCTCTAGAAAGAGGCTTTTGATCCAAAACAATAGCCGCCAACAGAGGAAATGTCCTGTTCTAGACAACTCCAACTGAGCCTCTTTGCATTTTGGCTCAAGTCAGAAGTGTGTTCCCCCCTACTACTTCAAGGCTCGCCTGTCTTAGGCTAGCCTTTTTGATTCCTGGGCACGCGATCTTCCCACATGATCTTATCCTGCTGCCACTTAGACCACTGCCAAGATACCACCAACAACCTGTTTTTATCAGCATTAAAAATTTAAGTTAATTGGGCCATGCCAACTAGTTAAAGATAAACTAGCACTACTTCTTCAAGGCTGGCATTTCACAGACTAGCCTTACTGATTCCTTTCCAGTTAGTCCATCCTGCTGATCCTTCCCACTGCTGGGATATCACTCCCAGTATGCTTTTATTAGCATCAGAAGGGAAAGCACATTGAGTCTTACCATCTTGAAAAATGAAGCCGACCTGTATTACCTCAGGACTGGTCACAAAGTCTCAGGCTACAATTCCAGTTCCATTCTGCTGACCTTTATTTCTGTCACAATATCACAGGTAAGATGATTTTATCAAAGTGAGAAATGGAAGTTGAACATGAGATATGGAAGTTTGTCAACTCTCACCAACTATGAAGAATCAAACTACCTTTGTCTACTTGAAGGCTTATTGCTATGTTCTAAGCTAGCTTTTCTGATTCCTGAATACTTGGGGGCATATTTACAGGGAAGTGGAGCAGGGCTGTGCTGCACCAAAATTGGCAGCACTTCACTGCTTCACTTCAGAAACGCAAGGATGCACCATAATTACAAAAATGCAGCACACCTGTGTGCTTCCCCTAGTGATGGTGCTATATTTAGCTGCCTAGCACCAATGCAGGCACCCTTGCACCATAGTGCAACGGTGCCTGCCTGCAGGGATGATTGTCTATGTGCAGGAAGGTGTCCCTTTCTGCACATAAACAATTGATAATGGAGATTTGTTAATCCTATGTGTGAAGTAGCAAATCATCATTATTTAATGATTGGTTATGTGCAGGAAAGGACACTTTCCTCAACAGAGACAATCATTAATGGCCTTTTGCTCTTTCTATGTGTACTGAAGAATGCAGCAGACCTAGAAAAAGCAAAAACAAGGAGAAAGAAAAGCATTTCTCCTTGTTGCGCCATGCTAATGCTGCCCCAGTGGTGGCATTCGTTTTTGGCGCTATGTCAGATTTACGTTTCCTTCTAAATCTGGGCCAGTGTCAAAAAGCAATGGGTGTTGCATGAGTACCCATTGCAAGCCCCTCTGCCGCATAAAACTGCGTCATGGGGGCCCATATTTACGAGGCTGCATTAAGCCTCAAAAAGTGGCTTAATGCCGCCATGAAAATATGACGCAGGGCTCAGCGCCACTGGAGCCTCAAAAAATGTGATGCTCCCATAGCATTAGGGGCTTGTGAATATGCCCCTATGTCTCACCCTTCAGACCCACACCATTGCTGGCCTATCATCCACGAACTGATTGTTCTGCATTAGAACTGGATGTTCGTTGAGCCCTGCCCACTAGCAAAATCAACCTCCCCTCTACTGCTTCAAACTTGGCCGCAATATTTCAGGCTACTCTTCCGATTTCTTGCACCTGGTCCCATCCAGCTGACCCGTACCACTGCGGAGAAATCACTTGCAACTTGCTTTTATTCGCTTTACAAATGGACATATGCTGATCCCTATTAATTAGTGACTTTACACATTCTTAACTGCGATTAGAATTTTTTAGGTGTCAGGGTGTTAGTACAGGAGTATCGATTTCGACCTGTGGTCCCTAGGGGATACTTCTGAAACAATTACAATGAATTGCTAGGGATCTGAAAATGAGCTTTGAATATATTGCGTTCAGCCTGGCGTTACTGAATGTTAGTAAAAAAAGAAAGAAATACGCACAATATAGATCAAAATCATGGAAATCCTGACCTTTTCTGACAACTCTGAGTTACTACTTTCAGCTTAGTCTTCACTATGATCCAGCCATTTACTACTCTGCTGGCTCTTATAGACCTTCTCCTGGGCCCTTTCTCTCATAATAGAATGCCAACACACTTGACTTTCATGGAGTGTCCGTCGTGATTAATTGAGTGTGATATACTGAACTGTTTTCGAGAACAGCATTGGCACTGTCAGACACTAGGAATCATGATAAACTAAGAAACACGTCCGTTACAGCGCCAACATCATGTTTCTAAATCCCTTTAATGTGATGCTTTCAAAGAGCGTTTCAATGCAGGATGTAATGATTAAGTATTTCCTTTTGTTATTAATTGTGTTTGGTGGTTTAAATGTTGCCTGAATATTGCCTACTCGTCCGATCTGGATCAGAAACATTAGCTCTTCTGTGAGGCCGGTTGTGGGACCTTGCCCTTTCTGCGGGATTACCCCCAAAGTCTTTGCATTTTCCCTCCACTTTTTGCAGTACTTGTTTTTGTTGGCTTTTGGACTCTTGGCACTTTACCAGTGCTAACCATTACTAAAGTGCATTTGCTCTCTGCTTAAAACATGTTACTGTTGGCTTATCCAAAGTTGGCGTATTTAATTTACTTTACTATAAATGTAATGCTACTAGTGCGCCTGCAGCACTGGTTGTGACACCTGCGTGGGTAGCACTTTAAACATGACTGCCATTGCAGAGCTTGTGTAAGCAGTTTTAAACTGCCATGCCAACTTGGCAACTTAACCCTTTTTCCAGGTCTAAATCCTCCTTTTTAATATGTAGGTTACCTCTAAGGTCGGCCCTGGACAGCCCTAAGGGCAGGGTGCAGTGTATTTAAAAAGTTGGACTTGTACTTTTATGTTTGACATGTCCAGGTTGTGAAACATTCTTAAAATTGTTTTTCACTACTGTAAGGTCTAGCTTTCTCACAGGTGAACATTGGGATTGCCTTATTACATTTTATAGGTGCAATTTATAACTGGGATCAGATAGATTTTTCGAGTTTAGTGTCTCTGGACTTACAATTTAAAATAGCAACTTATGTTAAAGTTAGATTTTAAATTGCCAGTCTGAAAATGCCACTTTTAGAAAGTTGCAATTTTCTTACTTTAGCCATTCTTTGCCCTTGCCTGTCTCTGAATACACATCTGGGTGGGTGACAGCTGGGCTCATGTGTATTCCCTCTAGGCAGCCACACACAAAGGAAGCAAGGTGTGCCTGGTGGGCCATTCACATCATGATGAGGCATTAACATCTTGATGGGTCATCCTGGGCAGGATGATAGGGAGGAGCCAAAACACCTGAATAGGCTGGCTCATGAGCCCTCACAAAGGGCTGCATAATCTCCTGTAGTGTGTCTGGAGCCAGAGAAGTAAAGGCAGATACTTTGTGCACTTCAAATGCCTCTTTTTGTAGTCTCCCCCACTTCATAGGCACAACTGGGTATATTTACTGGATCCCAGACATCAAATCAATGCACTTCTGGACTTGAGGGCATTCTGCCAGGAAGAAGGACTGTTGTGAGGTTAAAGAGACTGTCAATCCCTTGGCCCTCTGCTGGACTTTGATGGACTTCTACTTTGCTCTACCTGCCCTGCTGCCTGCTGCCCTCCTTGCGTGGGAGTGAGAAGGACTGGCCCTGCATCTCTACATCCCCATGGGCCTGCTGGCTTGACTATTGTTCTGGAGTATCTGCTACAGCTTCTGAATTCTGCCAGTTGTGAGTCTTACCCTTCCAAGTGATGTCAATCCAGTCTTGGGCCCTTGGAAGTCGGTTATGCAGCTGTGTCTCTTAAAATCCACACATTGCCATCACTGCGCCGATCTGAATCGCCTCTTTTCTCCTCAATGCTGACGCATCCCCTCTGCTGCTGAGGATGAGGACTTTGTATCACTGATTGGGCAACTCAGGATTGACGCATCACCATCAGCCCCGGCACATCACCATCAAATCGCCTGCCTTGCAGCTCAGATACGACACATCGGCTTCATTGCGAAGGGGTTCGATGCTGCACCACTGCTCGAGGATCGACGACTGCACGACTCGATGAAGACACTTCCCCTGTTTGCGCGAATCAGACCCGAAACCTCACCTCAGCATCATCTGCTCAGCTCCCGGCATCTGATCCTCGATGTTGACACAACCGTCCACACAAGTTACTGTTTCAGTGGGACAAGGTTGGTCATTGTAGCCACTTTATGGTGGTCGGCCTGAACTTTAGATTTACCCCGGCCTAGTGCAACCAGATAACCCCAGTTTGTACTTGAAACTTGTAAGCACTACAATTGCAGATACTTTTTTCAAAATTCATATGGTGACTTCTACTTATTGGGTTTTTTGTTGTTTTGGTCTTGCCTTGTTCATAAAATTAAGATCTATTTTTCTAACTTGGTATGGATTATTTTTGTGTGGTGTTCAATGTTTTGCTGCTTTAAGTGTTGCACAAATACCTTACACATAAATTAAGCCTGACTTCTCTGTGCCAAGCTACCAGAGGGTGAGCACAGGTACATTTATGCTTACTGGATTAGACCAGAAATGTAATGCTTTTCTTCTAGTTCACCGTTGGTGGGCAAAAATGTAGCTCTCAACAGTGACCTTATTGCGATATATTTAAAAAGTCTCCAAAATCTAAGCATTTTGACCAGTGACACTGATCCTTAAAATTTCATTTAGTATTCTTATCAACAAAAACGTTTCAACCTGACCTAAAAGGGAGCTTGTGAGTTGTGGGATCACTTCTGCACCATCGGGATCAAGGAAAGAATATCTTACATCCATGTTTAAAGACAGTGAATGCCACATACAACAACAGCTGATATTTTAAAGTACCACATCAACACAGGTGATCTAAAACTAAAGTCCTGATTTAAGAAAAATGACGCACAACTGCGCTAGTGCAGTTGCGTGTCAAACATTTTTATTGTGGGCTAACGCCATTCCTTACCGTAAAAACGCACGAGCAAGAAACAAAAAAATTGGGGACACGATGGAGAATGCAGGCCAGGAGAGACGCCAGAGAGATCCCAAACATCCCAGTACCAGCCAGGAGGGATCAGCAAAGTCCCAGGAGAAGGAGAAGAAGAAGCAGAAGTGTCACTTTAGAGAGGAGGAGAATGACATCTTGGTCAGAGAGGTGACAGAGCACCAACAACAGCTCTTCGTCACCTCCAAATTGCCAATAGGTAGGAGAAAGGACATACAGCAGCAATAGTAGATAAAGTCAACAGCGTGGCAGAGATGAAGAGGACTGTCACTGATTGTAAGAAGCACTGGCACAATTGCAAGCACAGAGCTAAGGAGACACTGGCCTGGAACCAAAGGCAGCACTACACACTGGAGGTGGAAGTCCTCCACCCCAGGAGGACCTGGATGAGCTGGAGGAGATGGTGGCAGCTGTCATCCAGAAGGAGCTGGACACTGGAATCGCAGGACAGGACAGCACAGACTACCAAGAACTGCCACAAATGCACAGTGAGTTGCAGGGGGTACTATCTGGAATTTTAAAAAATGCCAGAAGAGGGAGGCACATAGAACACACTGAAATAATGCAAAAGGGTCACATCGGGACAAATAGGACCAGAATCAGAAGGCCCCATCACCACCGGAGCCTCGCTTTTAGTGATGCTCTGGTGGCGCTATGCACTCTGACATATACACAATGGCCCTCATTACAACCCTGGCGGTCAAAGACCGCCATGGCTGTTTCGTCAGATTGCACCCCCAACAGGCTGGCGGTGCAATCCTGTGTATTACGACCGCGCCACGTTGGTCCCGGCGGTTGTAATCCTCCAGGGCAGTGCTGCTTGCAGCGCTGCCCAGGGGATTACGAGTCCCCCTCCTGCCAGCCTTTTCATGGTGGTAGGAACCGCCATGAAAAAGCTTGCGGAAAGGGTAGTCGCTGGTCCCCCTGCCACGGCCCCATGGGGATTTTCACTGTCTGCATAGCAGACAGTGAAAAGCGTGACGGGTGCAACTGCACCTGTCGTAATGCCGCAACACCGCCAGCTCCATTTGGAGCCGGCTCCGGTGTTGTGGCCGACATCCTGCTGGGCCAGCAGGCGGAAACTCGGTTTCCGCCCGCCGGCCCAGCGGGGATGTTGTGATGGACACCGCAGAAGTGCGGCCGCATTGGCGGCCGCGCAGCGGTTTCAACTTGGCAGGCGGCAACTTGTAATGAGTGCCAGTGTGTTGTAAAGCCACTTAATATGGCTTAACATCACCTTGTAAATATGGCCCCTAAACATGCAGCGCCTTGCCTGGAAGGGGCATGCAATCAGGGTGGCTGTGCCACATCAACACCCATTGCCTACTGTTGTTGCCCCAGATCCAAGATCTCATGTTAACCTAAGGCTGTGACCAAATTCAACACCACATCAGGGGTGGTGTTAGGATGGCCCAACGTGGCAAAATACTTTCCTTGCTCCTCCTGCCATTGCCCTTCTTATGTGTGCTTGTGAGAAGGCAGCCTCTTTCTAACATGGTTACCCCGATTTTTGGCCTGTTTGTCAGTGTGTTTGACTGTGTCACTGGGATCCTGCTAACCAGGACCCCAGTGCTAATGGTTTTTGGCCTGTTTTGTCAGTGCGTTTAACTGTGTCACTGGGAGCCTTCTAACCAGGACCCCAGTGCTTATGCTCTCTCTCCTTTTAAATTGATTGTTGGATACTGTTAACACAGTATTCCACTCATAATTGGCATATTGGTTCCCCCTTAAATGTCCCTAGTATGTGGTACATAGGTACCCAGGGCATTGGGGTTCCAGGGGCTCCCTATGGGCTGCAGTATTATTTTTGACACCCATAGAGAGCCCATGCAAAGACTTCTACAGGACTGCCATTGCAGCCTGTGTGAAATTGTGCATGCACCATTTCACAGCCATTTACACTACACCATGTCACTTATAAGTCACCCATATACCAGGCCTTCCAACCCTGAAGGCTGGTTACGGAGTACCTGTGTGTGAGGGCACCCCTGAACTAGCAGAGGTGCCCCCACGATGTCCAGGACCATTTTCCCAAAATTCGTGAGTACAGGGATGTCATTTTACATGTACACTGGACATAGGTCAATGCCTATGTCCAGCTTCACAATGGTTACTCCGAATATGGCCATGTAAGGTGTTTAGTACCTGGGAATTGTACCCCAATACTGATTCTAGTATTGGTTGTACAATTCCATGCACTCTGGGGGCTCCACAGTGGCTCCCCAGTACTGCAATATCAGCCTTCTGAGGTTTTCCAGGCAGCCCCGACTGCTGCCACCTCACAGACAGGTTTCTGCCCTCCTGTTCCTTGAGCAGCTTAAGCCCAGGAGGGCAGAACAAAGCATTTCCTTTGGGAGAGGGGTGTTGCACCCTCTCCCTTTGGAAATAGGTGTTGCAGGCATGGGAGGGGTAGCCTCCCAGAGCCTCTGGAAATGATTTGAAGGGCATAGATGGTGTCCTTCTTGCATAATCCATTCTACACCTGTTCAGGGACTCCCAGTCCCCGCTCTGGTGTGAAACTGGACAAAGGAGAGGGGAGTGACCACTCCCCTGTACATCAACACCCCAGGGGTGGTGCCCAGAACTCCTCCAGAGTGTCCTTGGGTTTTGCCATTTTGGATTCCAAGGTGGTGGGGCACTCTGGGAGCATCTGAGTGGCCAGTACCAGCAGGTGATGTCAGAGCCCTCCCCTGGTAGGTGCTTACCTGTGTAGCTGACAAACCCCCCTTTCAGGGCTATTTAGGGTCTTTCCTGTAGATGTTTCCTCAGATTTGGATTGCAAGACTCCAGCAGAAATCCTCTGAATCCTTTACTTCACCTTCAACCAACGAAACTGCATGTGGACTCTCCAGGAACTCCACAAACTGCAACAAAGAAGCAAAGATGACATCTGCAACATTTTATCTTCAGCTCCTGTCAGCAACTGCAACTGTTTCCAGGTTGTGCATCCTCCGAGGACTGCCTGTCTTTAACCTGCACCAGAAGAACAAAGGAATCTCCCTTGAAGTGAAGGAGTCACTTCCCTGTTTCAGCAGACACCCCCCTGAAGCAACGACCAGTGGCGTGGGTACCGTGTCCTGATGAAGTGCATGGATCCAACAAGATGGGTGGTGGACTGAAGTTGTCATGATTTGCCTAAGGTTCAGCTGTCCTACTTTGGTGAAGGTAAGAGCTTGCCTCTCCACGCAAGACAGTACCCCCTTGCACCACGTGATTTGCAGTTGCGAAGGTCTGTGTGCGACCTTCCATGAAGTTCTTCATGCACAGCACAGCTCTGGCCCCCAGCACTCCTTCCTGTGATGCATAGCTTCCTGAGTGGTCCCCCGTGGCATGGGATCCCTTTGTGTTGTGCTGCATGGGCCTCCATTTGCACTTTCTTTGTCCCCATGTTTTAGGACTCCTGTGCACGCTGCATGGTCTTCTGAGGGCTCTCTGAGTTGCTGAGAGCCCTTCTGTCACCCCCTCCTGGGGAGAGGCCACCAGGTCCCTCTTGATCCCGGCCAGTGCCATTTTCTGCCATCTGCAAGCTTTGTGTGTGCCAAAGCTTGTAGGTGGAATCCAGCGACACATCCCAGACTGCAATCATCCATCCGGCGTGGGACATCATCTGCAACAACCAGGAACCCGCATCCATCTTCTTGGGTGCAGTACTGACTGTTCTTCTTCACCAATGGTTCTTCCTTTGCACCTTCATCCGGTTCAGCAGGGGCTCCTGTTCTCACTGGACTCTTCAGTGCTTCTTGGACTTGGTCCCTTTCTTCCACAGGTCGAGGAATCTATTGTTGGTGTCTTGCAGTCTCTTCTGGTTCTTGCATTATCTTCTATCATGACTTCTTGTGTGTTCTAAGAAACTTACTGTGATTTACTTCCATTCTCCTGGGCTCTAGTGTGGGTTCTAGTACTTACCATTGGTGTTTTCATACACTACCAGAGCATCTCTACACACTACACTTGCCTAGGTGGTAAACCAACTTTCAAATTCCACTATTTTAGTATATGGTTTGTATTCCCACAGGCCCATTGCTAACTATTGTGATTTTCACTATTTGCACTGCTTTATAACTGTTTTTACAGCAATTACTACATTCTGGTGTATGTGCTGTGTATATTACTTACCTCGTAAGGGATGACAAAGTTACCCAACCATTGGGACCAATGGACTTCCCTGTGCTTTGCTGCACTAGTGCCATCATTCACGGTCCAATGCAGTAAAGCACCAAAATAGTGACAACACTTATGATACTAACGTGGGAATGTCCACCAAGGTGAATAGGAATGTAAATGACGTGCTACCATGGTGTCAGTGGCTGGGGCAAGGGGCCTGCAAGGAATATGGTGTTGTGGGATCAATGCACAAAATACCATGGAAGGTTGCCCCATGTGTGATGCACAATGTAACACATAAAAACAACTACAACCTTAGGTCTGTAACATGTCACTCAGCCACCAGTAACAAGTAAATGAAGAGCCATGTCAACAGCCACTATAGTGAAAGATTGAGATTTCACTATTTCATTGCAGAAGATGATGCCTTACCTCCTGCCGAACTGCCTGTCCTGGATTTTATAGATGACATGGATGACCAGTTGCTGACCATCAATGAAGAGACACTCCAAGATGTCCTAGGTTCCTTCCAGACACCACCGTCAGTCACTGGGAGGACACACAGCTGTGTGGGATCTCCAAATGAACCACTTAACTACCAACACACAGCACAAACCAGTCCTGCCACAGCCCTGGACTCTGAGGACCCAGATATCCGATTTCAGTGGACAGTGGTAGGAGTCCAGCGGAAGCTGGCCAAGCAGGTGCGGGTGGGATGAAGACCATGGCAGGCAGCCTAGAGGAAGTGCAGAGGTAACTCAGTCCAAATAAGGACAACTCAGCTGTCATCAGAGATACCCACTCCCTGCTACGTGGACTCAAGCAGTCCCTGGCCGACATAGCTGCTGTCATGAGGCAGAGGCTTCAACAACTGCCCTCCCAAAGTGGCAGCAGCATGATAGATAACAGGCTGGAGGTGATACAAAATGCCCTGGAGCCTATGCAGCAGGAAGTGGTCTCCCTCAGGGAAAAAATGGCTCCCTACCATCATGATGTAGCTGCAGTGTTGAGAAATCAGATGATCCTCCTTGCTGCAATGATGTCTTGTGTTCCCTCAAATGGCAGCTGTCAGGACATTTTATTCCAAATCTCTATCCCCTAATGTGTGTGTGGCCCCCTCAAGTTCAACAACAGCACTACCCATGGCACAGGAGGTACCACACACATCAGAGGATGAACATATGGAAGGAACAACATTCACTCATAAAACCACCCGGTAGCACCAGTCTGCGTCACATGAACAGTATCTCCTTCATTTTGTGATTAAGATCATGCCAGTGTTGTGACATCTGGCAGTGTGCCCTCTTCACTCAACCACTGTTGACCGAACTGCTATGGACTCGCATTGTCTCAAATCCTACCTACGGTCAATTTGGACACCTCCTCAATAATGCACTTCCTCCTACCCATGTCACATGACATGTCCCTCACCCTAGGACTCTGAATGTACATCAAATGGTTCAGGATCTCTCATGGGGTCAGTAAACTGGACATTGTACTGCATTGGAAAATAAACTTGCACATGTCAATAAATCACCGTAATCACAGGTATCATGCACTTTTTTTTAGTGTTTAATCAACTCATTTAAATGTCTGCATTGTGTGAACAGATCAAATGACATGCGCGGCTTACTGTCAGACACAAAGGCACACACTTGGAATCAAACATGATACATGTGACTGACAGTATTGTGGACTACAAAGACCTTACCAAGACTCACCAGCATATATTGAACCTATTTCCATGCAAGTTGACATATAGCATGAATGGCTCAGATTTCAAGTGACAGGAAATTTCGCTGATGAATGTACTAATAAAACAAGTATGTGAGGAAGTGAAGAGCATATTTAAAACTGTGACAGGTAGCTATCAGTTTGCCAGTGTCCATACCTCAAATAAGGTGGAGTATAATGTACAAATATTTTCTAAAAAGATTGTGACAGATCTTAGCAATGACAATTGATGTAGCATCATTACATTTAAAATATGTAGTATCCATACACAACCAGAGTGTCAGAAACTGCACTGAAAATTGTCTTGAGTAGCTGATGTCATAGCGCTGCCAATCAGGCAGGTCCTTGGACATTGGGGATATACATAGTCATACATGTAAATCAATACGGAATGCAGACCCTACGGTATTTCCCCATCTTGGCCAGTGCAGACATGAGAACACCCAGACAGTCAATCATCATGGACACCTAATTGTCTGAAATTTAACAGAATTTAGTGGTACCTAAAAACACCAGCTAATAAAAAATTAACCTACTCACTAACCTACATTAAGCTAACCTATACTAACTTAACTTAACCTAACTCTACAGCTATCCATCCTATTCTAAACTTAACTTATACACATAATAATGCCACTCAATAAACATTGTACTACAACCCCCTTATGAGACAATAGACGTGTAAGACAACATGAATTAAACTACAAACATACTAACTAATCCTATACTCTAGACAAATATATATATTTTGTATCTTTTTAAAAATCTAAGTTTTTTTGTTGTTTTTTTTGTACATATACCGTAAACATAACCCCTCACCTAACTCTCTACAAAACAAAAACAATGCCTAAATCGCATCTCCCAAACAACACTAACTATACCCTACAACTAATCTACACTATCCTATGTCTAACCTCCCTAAAACCCACTAAAACTTTGAACGATACACACTGGGGAAGGAATGGTCCATGGAAGTAGTGAGTGACCACACTTACAGCTTCTTAAGCTTTCTCTTGAGGAATTTCAGCATCTTATAATTTCAGGCTTTCTCTGCCTTCAGTCTGGCCAACCTAGCCTCCAGCTCGGCCATGTCTTTTCAAATTTCTGCCTTAAAGCTGATCCCAGTGGCAGTGGGGTCTGATGTACCGCAGATGTTGAGGGTGGCGGAAATGAAGGAGCACCATAGACACTGGTTGCTGAGGACACTCCTGTACTTGAGGTGGTTTTTGGATGTTTGGCTGGTCCACAATTAGGAAAGGCCTTCCACGCCCCAGATGACTTCTCTGTGTGGTATCTTCTTATCATCTGCCTGTAACCAGCCAGGACCTTGCAAATGTGCATGAACCTTTCCACATGTTTAGTAAACTTCTTTTTTTTGCACTGGAGTCATTGTGGCAGCTAAAACATGAGGAAAACATGCCATTAGTAACTGCATTGGGTAGAGGAAGAAAAAGCATGCATAGTAAACAGCGTTTTGTCATGACACATGTCAAGCAGAAAACGAAGAACAAGGGCAAGGCATAGTCCATACAAATCTGCCTAGCAAGCATCTGCAGTATTTAGTACATGTCATGGCGATAATGGCTCTCCTAAGTTGCACACTAGAGCCAAGATGTGAGAGGGTCTAGGGCCTTCTTCCACCACATTAGCGTCATAAGCAAAATGACGCAAATATGGCACAACAAGGCCAAATGGTCAGCAGAATCTCAACAAAGTGGTGCAATAGCTGTATTGTGCCACTTTGTCACCCCTTTCGCCACATTAGGCCTGTGCCAGGCATGATGTATGCAAGGTTTGATGTATGCAAGGTTAGGATGACTGCCAAAATGGCACACTGTAATCTAAGAGATTCAGCTGCCTCATTTTTTCTTCCTAGTTTTAATGCCAGCTAAATACTGGAACTAAAAGGGGGCACGCCATTGGTCACAATGGGCCCCTACGTACAGTCCAGGGTTAGCATTAGATTCTCTTGCACTAACCATGAATGGTACGTCATTTCCATCAAGACGTTAACAACATTTGGAACAAACCCAGTGCCATGGTGCCCCATATATCACATACGGCACACACATGGTGGCACATGGGGGGAGCAAAGGACCGCAAGAGAAGTGGTGCAGCACTGGTTGCAGTGCCTGTTTACCTGTATCTGCCCCTATCTGTGCACAAACTTGATACACCTCCTACCTACCAGGTACACAATCACCATGCACATTTCATACACATGTGATGTGATCATGGTTGCTTACAACTTTTATCATGGCTAAAACCTGTCATTTCATCTGCAGACATCCTATTTGCTACAATCCATGGACTTGTCCTACATCCATCTGGAGAAGAGTGCAAATCTCAATGTGTACGCAACTTACTGTCTTTCTCAACAGAGCACCTTGTACATCCTGTGCCTCACTGCATTATTGAAGAGCAGTGAAGCACTGGGGGTGCAAGTGTCTCCTTGCGAAAAGCCCTTGCAGAGCTATACCAAGGTACATATATTGACCCATGCCCTGACTAAATTTGTACAATGAGTGGCACACCGTCAGGGAACGTTTGCTATGAAAACATATGTTTGCTACGTCCATACATTGCAGAGAGCCAGCACCTCTGACACACATCAGTTTGTTTGTAGCCATACAAAACATTTCCTGAGACCTACTAATCCATTGCAGCACACTTTGGTACTGTGCAACATTCTATAAATTCCGCATCCTCAGCATACCATCAAACATGATGTTGATGCTCAAGGATAGATGATGGTGTTGAAAATGACACACATGCCATTTGTACATGGCTTAAAACACATCAAACCCTCTGAGAACAACAACACTGTATGTACATGTGTGACATACAAGATGACATTTATTGGTTGCATCAGGGTCTTCAAAAGTATAAACCTATCCTATGGTGTAGTTTGGAGGTCTGCTTGCAAGACATTACAGGAAAACAGAGCTTAATGATTTGTGAACAAAGATTAGCATGGACAACTGTTACACATTGCACTTGTTTAACTGAGTGACCTAGTCAACTTTATGTTCGGAATGACTCACTGCCATCTACACCATATCAGTCACACAGACATAGGTAGCACCCAAAATCATATATTGCAATGTGACTAACCCATACATACATGTCTCTGAATCATACGTCACACTTACTGGGGGGAGAGGACACTGTTAATTGTGCAAAGCTTAGGGGCAGCTAATAGGGAAGTGTTGTTGTACCCAATGCAGTGCCACTTTTCTTGAGCTCCTGCCATCATGTGTGTGCCATATCATAGATACAGCGAACACATGGTGGTGGTAGGAGGTGCTAAGGGGTGCATGGAAAGTGGCGCTGCACTGGGTGCAGCGACACTTTCCTTACATCTGCCCCTTGATGTCCTCACCTTTCTCCTAAAATGCTATTATTTTCCTTATGCCCTACTGTCATGCACATGCAAAAGAGGATGTAGCAATGTTACAGATGTATTTACCAACAGGTCCGCCAACCCAAACCACCAGGTGATCCAAGAGATCGCCTTCTGTTCAATGATGTCTGCACACCAGTGCTTGATCTGGTGGCCTGTGCGGTCCACCTTGAAGATACTGCGCAGCTGGAACAGGACCTTCCCCCAGCACCGCTTCCTGGTCTCGGTAGGGTTGCCCATGATAACACGGCCACCCATTCTCAACATGTTGGGGAGGTAGTGGCACACTAACCAAATGAACCCCTTCAGTTTATCTGGGCTCATGCGCTGTGCCCTTCCCTTTCTAGGTATCCTGTTGTCTCCTTTCACAGCAACTAATGACCCCCAAAAATATAAAATAAGCCCACCTAACCCCAAGTACCCCAACAAACTACATTACCACAATACGAACACCCAACAATACACTACACAAAATTCACAAATACGAGAAAAAGGACTGAACAGCAACAGGACACAGCACAAAACTCTCAGCAGCCATCACTCCTCAGCCAGCATCAGCTCCACACAACCTCTCTCTACCAGAGACAGAAAAGAAGGTAAAGTAAAAGTGAAAGTAAATTCACTTTACCATGTCTGCACCAAGGAAGTCCTGTTACATCACTTCGTGGGCATATGGGCTACATCTCCTGATATGCGTAGTTTTTTTTGTATTTCAATTCTTAATTAAATTTTTATAGATACAAAACAAATACAAAATATTCTTATAACAATACAAGACTATACAATAAGTATATTGAAAAGAATAAAAGAGAAAAGAAAAGAAAAGAGAAGAAAGAAAAAAAAAAAGAAAGAAAATCCAGTGTACTTTTTTATAAAAAAAAAATAAAGGAAAACAGGTAAGTACCTTTCATAACAGTTCTATATTAGATATGTTCTATATGAAACTAATAAAAGTATCAATGGGCACGAAATATATTATTACAAAATATTTAGGCAAATCGTCATTGCATTACACAATCCTATAACACATCAAAACAATGAGATAAACAGGGATCGATAATTGATTAAACGATTGTAAACAAGTATCGGGGTTGAAGAAAGTATATTTAAGAAAAACAATTTTTCCCGTTGATCTTTGTATACAATGAAAAAGAGGCGGAGGAATTCAATTATTTAAAAAAGTATTCCATATGTGTTCCAACTGATGTAGGTTATCATTTAGTTTATATATCATTCTTTCGAATTGTGCAATCTCAAACATGTCTTTTAACCAAGTTTGGACAGTTGGCAAAGCATTTGATTTCCAGAAATGTAATATGTTGATTTTTGCTACACCGATCGCTGTAGGCAACCATCTGAACATCTGTGAGGAAAGCTTTCCCAGGCCATGAGTGTCATGTAGTAAGATTAAGCGAGATGACTGAGGTGTAATATTAGGGACATTTTTCCTCAGATATTGTTATATTTGTAACCAAAATTGTTGTATTTCAGTACATTCCCATAATATATGTACGATATCGCAGTTGGATTGGTAGCATCTCCAGCAATCAGAGTTATTACTGAGTTTGGCAGAGCATAGTTTAGATGGTGACCAGTGCCATCGATGTAGAATTTTTAAATAGTTAAATTTCAGCCTTGTATCACGAAGGTCCTGATTGTAATTTTCCAGTACTTTAGACCATTCTTTGTCTGGGTAAGTAATATTAAGTCTTGTAGACTACCATAATTTAAAATTTTTAGATGTATCATCTGAAAAAGATTTATCAATTAATAATGAATATAAGCCAGATACCATACCTTTGAAGTTTTTCCACATGTAGATGTAACGGGCAATGGATGAGTGTATCATCAAATCTGTATTCAGGTTTGTTATAGGATTAAGAAGTGACATTAATACTACATAATTATTAAATTGTGATTGCAGAAGTTTATACGTATCTTGTAGTTGTGAGAATGGTTTCAAGGAATTATTCCGTGTGTATATGTCTGTTAGATTATTAATTTTATTACTTTTCCAGACAAACCAATTAAGTTCTTTACCTTTGTACATAATTGCTGAGTTATTCCATATTGGAGCATTTAAATGTATATGTCTGTTACAGTTTATAATTTTATGTGCTTTTTGCCAAGCCACTTGGGAGGAGTAAATGATTGGATTGGAGAATTGTGAGAATTTTGGACATTTAGTGTAATAGATAGCCATGGGGGTAGTGGTTTTCAGTAAGAATTGCTCCACTTTCACCCATATGAGTTTGTTTTCGTTCATGGATATCATATAAGTTGTGTGTGATAGTTGTTGTGCTATCCAATAGTTATCTAAGTGTGGGAGTCTAAGGCCTCCTTTCAAAGAAGATGAATGCAATTTTGAACCACTTATACAATGATTCTTTCCTCCCCAAATAAAGCGAGTTATCAATGATGTTGTATTTTTGAAAAATTTAGAAGTAATAGGAAGTGATAACATACCGAAGACGTAATTACATTTTGGAATTGTGCTCATTTTAATAATCTGTATTCTTCCCAATAATGATAGATTCAATTGAGACCATCTAGTGAAATCTCTTTTAAGCCTATCTACTATGGGGTTCAGATTATCCATCATAATATTCTTTAACCCTGTATTAAGTAGGATCCCAAGATATATCAAATGTGATGATTTCCATTTAAAAGAGAAATCGTTTAATACGGATGGAGTAGTATTATTATTCATTGGCAATGCTTCACATTTAGACAAATTAATCTTATAACCAGAAAATGTTGAGAATTGATTTAATAAATTAATCAGGTTTTTGACTGAGGAGTTCGGGTTAGATAATGTAAGTAGAATATTGTCTGCATAGTAAAAAGTTTAAACCTCACCTGTTGAAGTAGCAATACCTTGTATGTTAGCATTTTGTCTAATTGCAATGGCTAAGGGTTCTAATGCAATAAGTAATAATGAAGGGGATAGAGGACATCCTTGTCGGGTACCTCGTGAAATTTTAAAATAAGGAGATGTAAAACCATTACATGTGATCGCGGCTGTAGGAAGATGATACATTCCCTTAGTTAATGTGATGAAGTCAGAACCAATACCCATTCTATTCATAGTTCGAAAAAAATATCCCCATTCTACTCTGTCAAAAGCCTTTTCAGCATCTAAGGATAATACAATATTTTCTTCTATTTTATTACGTTGTTGTCATAATAAATGTAGGATTGTTCGAAGATGATTTGAGGAGGATCGAGATGGAACAAAATCTACTGAATAAGTGTTGTGATGACTGAATTTAGTCTTATCGCAAATATTTTAGCCACAATTTTAATATCAGAGTTTATTAAAGAAATAGGTCTATAACTGGAACATTCCAGTGGGTCGTTATCCGGTTTGAGAATTACTGTAATATGTGGTTGTAGAAATTCTGGGGGAAAGTGACCCTTTTTTAAAGCGTCATTAAAGAAGGATTGTAACAATGGGATAATTTGGGCTTTTGTGATTTTATAAAATTCGATGGCAAAGCCGTCTTCTCTAGGGGGTTTGTTTGTAGCTAAACAATCAATAGCTTTTTCTATTTCTTCTGTTGATATAGGTCCTTCTAGTCTTAATTTTGTTCTTGAGTTAGTCTTGGAATCTTTAGATTAGTGAAAAAATCATCTCCCTCCTTTGTGTATTCGCAGTTCAATGATGTATAAAGTGTTTCATAAAAAGTTTGGAATTGTGTAATAATGTCTGTTAGTAAGGTAAATAAGTCATTTGAAGAATTTTTAATAATAGGTATCGCTCTGGATGATACCTGTTGGCGTAATTGATAGGCTAAAAGACGTCCCGCTTTCTCCCCTCTTTCATAGTGATGCTGTCGAATTAGGAACAAACATTTTTCAGCTTGAGAAGTATATAGATTATTAAGTCTGAATTTAACTGATTACACATTTTTTAGAATCTCAGATGATTCAGATTTGGTATAATCTTTTGAGAGTGATATAACCTCTTTTTCTAGTAAATTCCTCTCATTATTCCATTTTTTTAGGAGGTATGAATCTCTTATAATCACTCCTCTAATGACTGCTTTGCCTGCTCCCCATAATATACTAGCATCTGTAACTGAATCTCTATTCTCTACTAGGAATTGGTCAACATGTTCGCAAAAATTCAATTTAGCTTGAGGTGTCTTATACATAGAAGTATTAAATCTTCAATTAGCTTTGGGGGTTTGTATTTATCCGATATTAATATGTAAATTTATTAAGTCATGATCTGAGAGGCTACAAGGAACAATTCCTGCAGCTGTTATTGATTTTATCATTGCGGGTGAGGTTAAAAAAGAATCTATTCTGGAAGGAATTGAATGTGCACAAAATGTAAATGTATAATCTCTGTCATTTGGGTGTTAAAGACGCCATGGTTCTTGTAGTGCAAAATCATCTATAAGATCTTTTACGATATATCTATCATTTGAATGATGAGTATCTGGTTTGCCAGACTTATCAATAAATGGGTCCATAGTAACATTCCAATCTCCCCCAATCAATACTTTTGTGGACCCAAAGGAAGATAATAATCTACTAATCTTTGAAATGAATATCGTTTTGGAATCATTGGGTGCATATATCGTGCCTATAATCAGAAAAGAATTTCTAATACACATTTTAACAAATGCATATCTGCCTTCATCATCTAACCATGTTTAAATAATTTTATATGGTAAATTTTTATGAAAAAGAATAGCTACTCCACGTTTCCGAATAGGTGTGTCATCGTTATTAGAATAACTTTGCATTATACTAGCATGTATAACTTGACCAACCCAGTCTCTTTTAAATTTTTCACTTTCTGAGTCATTAAGATGTGTTGCGTAGTTTGTTTTGATGCATGACAGCGATGCATGGATTTTTACCATGAAGATTGGCAAGGCCTGTTGACTTGCAATTGATGCGCAGAGGCCAGGTGTCATTTTTTTAAATTTGCGATGTTTGTAGGACAATGGTATACATAAAAAGTTTGACGCATACCAGGCATGCGTGGACTTTTGAGGGAAGGCTGGGACAGGAAGACAGTTCAGACGTGCATGGTGCCAAGAGTCATTTTAGTTATGTGCACTGTATGGAAATGTATCATATGCATCAACATTTTTGATGCATATGGTATCTCCATACAGTGCAAATAACTACACAGGCTGACAGTGCACACACTTTCACATTCCTTGTTACAGGGGCTATGTGTCTATGTATTTGATATGGTAAGGCTACATTTGTGTGCATGTGCATTTTATTGTGTACTGTAACATAGGAATGTTTTGCCATTTGTATGTATGTGTGTGTGATGGATGTGAGGACTGATACAGTGTGTGAATGTGCCTTGTTATGAAGGCTCTTAGCCACATACATGTTTACACATGTGAATTGAGTGAACATATGGGATGCTACTCATGTTGTGGGACTACCACATTGCCATGTTAGAATTCTGACAGCACGTTACTGTACCTAACATAAGAAGGGAAGGCCCATGTGCAATACATGTTCTGGCATATCATACCCTTGAAAAATCTTTTGCAAAGGATGTTGTTGATTATGGTTGGCATAAGATCCTGTCAGCCATTTCTATATGAATGCACATATGTGCACACTAAAGTGTGTTGTAAGGACAAGAGTTAATGATGCAGAGCAACACACGTAACATTTGGTTCTCATGCATGCAACTGTTGAAGGTGTTGGCTGACATGTGTGATTGTAGCTATATATGTGACATGTATTATGTGTGATAATATATGTATCTTGTCTGATAAGTGCTGCATGATACTGTGGTGTGTTTAGGGACTAGAGTCATACCACATTTTGAATACAGGGGTGCTGTCATGCAGTGATCCACCCTAGTCATCAATTTGCAATTTGAATGCCTATACAGGTCCATTGTTACATGTGTGAACAATGGTTGACTGTGGTCACCTCAGCTCAGTTCACTGTGTGCAATCAGCAGCCCCCTGACTGTGTCAAGAATCAATGAAGCCTACTCAGGATTTTGACGGGGCAATGGTTGGTGATCTCATATCCTCATGATGGTTAATCTGCACTGTGATGCACATATCCCTGCAGACAGACACCTGCACATTTGTGATTCCATGGCCAAGTATGTGTAGTTGTCTTTGAGGGACTTGATGTCAGGCTTGCTCTATCATATACTGAAGAATGGCACCTTGTTTGTGTAGGACATGTCTCATCAGTTCCCATTGTTTCACATAATTTGCCAAGAATCGGTGTGGTTATTCCTTGGATGCTTGGTTAGGTAATTGATATATTTTTTGAACTGTGTCTTGCCTGTAGACCCAGAGTATAGATACTGTCCTCCCTGGGTATACCTTGTTTGTGAATGACCACTATGGAAGCCTACCACTGGTCTAACGGGAGTACTCAACCCTTCTGGCTCATCTCACACATCTGCTTCAAAGGTGAGGCAAGCTAAGTGTCTGTCAACCTATATGGTCCCATTGTTACCCCGTTGGGCCCTGATGCTTTGACGGTTCACATCCCTGATGCCTCTTACAATTTCCTCCAGGGACAATGCATCTTCTAAGGCTTCCGTATCCTCTGTAGAAAAGCTGGGGTGGGGCATGTCACCCAGGAGCTACCCCGCTTTGTTTTGTCTGGTGAAATACCTTGCACAATTGATTTTGGCACAGTAGTGGGCTAGTGTTTGTCCTCTACTAGCAAGTTCCCCTGACTCCTTCTGAATCCCTGGTACCCATCTATCCGCTGTCTTATACCTGTCCAGCCAAGCCAATATTTTTCCTTTTGTGTCCCTCATTACATTGATGTTGTACTGTGTTGCTCTATGGTGCATATTTGCAGCTTCCTGGGCCCCGTCTCAGTATTGATTTTGTTTCAGGGCTAGGATGTGGGCTCCCTCTGATTCCTCTTTACCAGGCATAACAGCCTCAAGGGACAAAAACTCACATTCAAGAGCCTCCAATTTGTCTCTTCTTAGTTGGTTCCCTTGCGCCATCATGGTGAGACCCACCCTCTTGACTACTGTCACATAGGCCACCCACAACGTGAGTGGAGACTCAACTGATGTACTGTTTCCTTGAAATTATGGTCTTTGCGTCTAACATCCATTCTCTACTTTTTGGCTCTTTAAGGTATCAAGGCATCAGTATGATGCAGGCAGTGTTTGTCCTCTCTGCCCCACACTACAGCAGCCACAGGGGAGAATATTCAGAAATACTCCTGGTTAAGTAGTGGCCTCAATGACTTTAAACAGCTGGTGAGTTGGCATGAGAAAGTGATCAATTCAGAAAAGACTATCACGCACCCCAAGCAAAAAGATTAAATGCTGGCTTACTGGGTTAAAGGAACACCATACATATACCTCTCCCTGGGCAATGAGGAAGTCTGCTAATGGTCATCTGATGCAGTCAGGGGCCCGGGGGGATGTTGGTGTATGCTATCACTTGGCATTGTGTTGAGGTCTCATCATATGATCACTTCCGGATCTGGAAGACTGTGTAGCAGAGTGCTCATAGCTGGCAGTACAGAGTTGTCAAGTCATGTTGTGATTTCTACTGAAGATATGTTTAAGATGCCCCCCTCTCAGGTCCCAGTGAGTACCACATAGGGACCCAGCGGATCGGGCCCTATTTGCCAAATGACCAGGGACAGCCTTCTCCTCACAAACATTACTACTCCTCTAGAGGAGGTGGTATGGCCCATATTAGCAGCATTATTATTTCCCCAATGGTGAAGGGAATTACACCTATGGCCTAGGAGGTGAATCTCTTGTATGAGGACCATCTCAGGGGAATCTGGCTTGATGTACTGGGGCACCACTCTCTGTTTGACATTGTCAGGTAGGCCATTGACATTCCAGGATACTATCCTTAGGGTTTATGTGCTAACTTTGGACATCCCACTGTATGGCTAAAGGACCACACATGGGTGGTGCCAGCCCTAAGCTGTTTGGGGTTCAGACTGTGAGAGTGATTATCCTGTGTGCCTCAGCTATGTTCACGGGCAGTATGTCACTTGCTTGAACATCAATTCAATTAAACCTCTGCAATCATCTCACCCCCTCCCTGCTCCACTGCGCTGCAGATTTCTAACTGTCCTCCTCCCCAACTGCACATAGTGCCTGTTGGCCCTAACAACCATACCGCTAACTAGTATGCATCACTACCGCCTTCTGGACCCCACCCAGCCCCTAACTGGAATGTCTTTACCAGGTTGGTGTCTCATATCCTCTGTATCAATCTTGCTGCCAATTTCTAATTTAGGACCATTTTAGCCTGATCCCAGCCCAACCACGAGACGCATTGGGTGCATACATTGATGATCCCCCAAGCTAGGCGTTATATGTTTTGGCCAGCACCTCCACTTCAAGTGTTTCACTATACTCCTTTGCAATGCCCCATCCCCCGCTCCTCTTTGGGTGTCTGCAGAGTCTTGACCCTCCTGCCAGCTGACATTTAAAACATCCAATAACAACCATCTTCTGGGCTTGCTAAAAATTGAGTTATGCATGCTGCGACTAATGAAAACTCTGCCAAAAAAGTAATTATATACTTGTGATCCTGTTCTCTCTGAGCCTTCTTCACCTAGAGGACACTGCGATTCAGACTCTAAACATAAAGACAGAAATTGTGGATGAAGGTAACCCAAGCTTTACAATGGAATGGACGGGCACAGCGAGCTGCTTGGTGACTCACGTCCCGGTATCAGAAGTTTATAAGTCTTGCTGTGATGGGCCAAGGATGTGCTCCAAGCTTTCATGGTGCATTTTAGCATTTACTTGAGGATGAGATCGTGCGCAAACAGGTCCATGGCTAGACCCTTGGTATTTTGAGCTACCATTAGTATCCATGGATCATTTCAGCAGGACCTACCCTCCAGGTCTTCCAAATTCTCGCACAACTGTTCTACTGTGGCTTCACATCCTTTTTTAGACATGGCCACATGCCCACATTTGCTTTCCACTACCTATGTCACATTCCCAATGAGTGTATTTTGTTACTGTGCTTACTCATGTCAACTATGAGCAGCGGGAATGACACAATCAAGCTTTCTATGTTATTCTTCACAAATACAAATTTGGCAAAGTGACTTGTTAGTACATTGCTTGATTTATATACACATTCTGAGTTGATTCAGTATAATACACTTAGGGGGTCATTCTGACCCTGGCGGCTGGTGGCCGCCAGGGCCACAGACCACGGGAGCACCGCCAACAGGCTGGCGGTGCTCCAACGAGCATTCTGACCGCGGCGGTTCAGCCGCGGTCAGAAGCGGAAAGTCAGCGGTCTCCCGCCGACTTTCCGCTGCTCGTTTGAATCCTCCATGGCTGCGGAGCGCGCTCCGCAGCCATGAGGATTCTGACCCCCCCTTCCGCCATCCTGTTCATGGCGGGAATGCCGCCATGAACAGGATGGCGGTAGGGGGGGTTGCGGGGCCCCTGGGGGCCCCTGGGGGCCCCTGCCATGCCCTTGCCAATGGCATGGGCACGGCAGGGGCCCCCGTAAGAGGGCCCCGCAAGGTATTTCAGTGTCTGCCTTGCAGACACTGAAATACGCGACGGGTGCTACTGCACCCGTCGCACCTTCCCACTCCGCCGGCTCGATTACGAGCCGGCATCCTCGTGGGAAGGGAGTTTTTCCCTGGGCTGGCGGGCGGTCTTTTGGAGACCGCCCGCCAGCCCAGGGAAAAACTCATAATACCCTCCGCGGTCTTCTGACCGCGGAGCGGTATTATGGGGGCGGAATTCTGGCGGGCGGCCTCCGCCGCCCGCCAGAATTAGAATCAGCCCCTTAGACATTTGTGTGTATTGGTCCCTGTATGTCACTCTCTTGCTAGTACATGTGCGTGGCACTGAGAAGTTTGTTTTCAGTACTTACGTGTGATGTTGTCATTCAGACTTAGCTAGGTTACCTAGCAGACACAAACCTGCCATTGTAGGTACTTCCTAAATGTTTCCTACCTAGCCCATACATCTGTACAGCAGTCTTCACGTACATTTCCTGGATTGCTACAGGCATATTTCAACCCAACACACTTGTGTGATATGTGTGTGACAATGTAAATTGTATTAGCTAGAGACAATGCCTACATTCCACCAACATATTCATGTGGTAGTGAATTATGTAGGAGATGTTTATTGTTCCTTACTATGGGTCAGAGTAAAATAAAATGGTGCAGAAGCCAGTGCAGGGCCACTTTCCTTTCCACCATTAGCATTCTCCTACCACAACTATGTACGTGCCGTATTTTACAGACTCCACACCATGGTACAGAATAGGGGGCAATAGCATATGAGGTATTTTATGTAATTGATGTATTGTTCAGGCACTTACCATAAACAGTAATCAGGGTCCCATTGGTACCAATGGTGTGACCCCTTTAAACAGCTGCTCTGAGCAGGTGTCAAAAGTAGCAGCAATTTATTGCACAGCTGTTTTTGTTAGGTTCCACTGCACCATTTTGCCCCCCCACCAGCTGTACACCCCCCTTGCATACTTAATGCCTGTCATAGGCAGTTTGTGGCAAACCCTTTTTACAAGGTGGCACAATGCCTGACTTGTGCCACCATGAGTTTCTGCTGCTTAGATATTTGCATCGTTGGGCCACATTAGCGAAAGATGTTTATCACTAATATTTCACAAGGATGGACTAGGCCCTCTTAAATCAGGGTCTATGTCCCAAAGTTGATTAAAACTGTTGTGGTGTAGTCAATCTCTCTGAAATATGAGCAAGTTACAGTTGGTATGTGATGGTGTAAAAGAGAACGCCATATATTTTCTGTGATTTTATTTGATTATTTACGTGATGAGTACAATTCTATGTGAAAACGTTTGCACCATTAATTCTCTTCTGCATACTCTGACATCAGTATTTTGTTGTTCCCTCTCCTCTAGTTGTACACCATTGTTGTCATCCTCCTCATTGGGGACATCCACTTGGTCATACCAGGGGACATGTGTCCACAAATGTTGTGCAAAAGGGCACACACAAGAATGATTTTGCACATAAGGGGTGGTGCATATAACTGTCATCCTCCTGCAAAATGTAGGCACCTGAACCTTGACTTGAGGAGACCAAATGTCTGCTCCACGACATTTCTGGTCCTTATGTGGGCTTTATTGTAGGTCCGCTTGCCATCCTTGTAGGATTTTCAATAGGTGTCATGACCCATGGCTGGAACCCATAAACTTGGTCAGCTTCAAAGGAATGTCAGAACATGTATCAATCATGTACATTAGTCAATTGCTAGGTGCAATGGCCCATATTTGTTTTGAGTGGTGTGGTGTATCAGACTAACATCTGGTATTGTATGTATTCCTGTTTGGATGTTTGGTTGCATTGGTCTGTGGTGGTGCACTTTCAGATCATAGATTGTGGCTTAGGTACATGGTGATTGTAATTGGAATTTTTGTCTGACAGTTCACCCATGCCAAATGTGTGCTGTGTTCTCTGTATTTGACCAAAGCTACAAGGCCCTGGAACCTCCTTGCACCACATTAGACTAATTTTTGTTGACACTATTGTGTACCAACCAGGCAAATAATCACATTGCCATACTTAAAAAGTGCCAATACCCATGCTGTGCAACACTTAGGGGGTCATTACAACATTGGCGGTAAAAGGCGCTTACCGCCGTGCAGAAGACTGCCAACACACCGCCGCGACAGCGGAATTCCGCCACAGCTATTATGACCCACATCTCGGATTCCGCCGAAATTCAGACACCCACACAAGTCCGCCACAACAAAGGTCAGTGTTAAGCTGGTGAAAACAAAACCTCCACCTCCACGCCAACAGAAACACGCCCATGCTATTACGACCCACGAATCCGCCACATTGGACAATTCGAAATACACACACCTGATACACATACACACACCACTCCCACACACCCAACACAATATAAAACACACACCCACATCACCCACAAACCCCTATGACCAAAAAATAGAGACGAAGGCCAGAGAGGGAGCACAGAATAGACAACCCCACCACACAGAGGCACACAACACCCTCACCCACACAACATCCACGCACAAAACACCACACACCACTACACATCACCACACACATCAACACTTACACCACCCCACACATCACCCACACCATCCCATGTCACGCCAAAGACACCCCCGGTTTTCCGAGGAGGCGCTCAGGGTCATGGTGGAGGAAATCCTATGGGTAGAGCCACAGCTATTTGGCTCACAGGTGCAGCACACATCCATAGCCAGGAAGATGGAGCTATGGCGCAGAATCGTCAACAGGGTCAACGCTGTGGGACAGCATCCAAGAAATCGGGAGGACATCAGGAAGAGGTGGAACGACCTACGGGGGAAGGTGCGTTCAGCGGTCTCCAAGCACAACATCGCAGTTCAGCGGACTGGCGGCGGACCCCCACCTCCTCCCCAACAACTAACAACATGGGAGGAGCAAGTCTTGACCATCATGCATCCAGAGGGCCTCGGAGGAGTCGGTGGAGGAATGGACACTGGTAAGATAAATCTTACCTATCATATCCCCCACCCTACCTGCATGTCATCACACGCACCCCCCTCACACCCTCCCCTATCACTCCAACTCCTCACTAATGTACTAATAACACAAACGACACATCCCTACACCAAGCCCTGCATGACATAACAAAGTATGGACACCCATCACCAAAGCATGCTCACTGCACATACCCAGTACACCCCCACAACCATCATCACATAAGCCCCCCCACAGGAATGCTTGCACTGGTGTACACGGTGAGCCACCCATTGCACACCATGACACACACACATGCAATAATCATGCACTTATGCCCCTGCAGGATCACGAAGGACCGTCACCACACCGGAGGGTCCAGACAACTCCACTCCACCCACAGAATAGGCCCACAGTGACGATAGCAGCTCTGCCCTACTGGATCCTGATGACCAGCCCGGACCATCGTGGGCCTCGGGACAGTCGGTTCCCCTTGCACAGGCACAGCCCAACACTGACCTTCCACCCTCTGGTAACACCAGCACAGCACCCACCCAGCGGGCCCATACCTCCCTACCCAGGACACGTCAATCAGCTGTGTGTCCACCAGTACAGGGAACCCAGGATAACCCACCACCCCAACAACAACAGGGACCTGGGGGCAGTGGTAGTGGGCACACGGTCCAGGGGACGGAGGCACAGGAACACAGTGGAACTGGGAGGGCTGCTGTGCGAAAGGGGGCGGACAGGCCAAGGGAACACACTCTCCACGAGGCCCTATCCTCCATCATGGGAGCATACCACCACTCCCAGGAGACGATGGCGACGGTCCTGGCCAAGTTTCAGGAGACCCAGCGCCTGCAGGTCGAACAGTATTCGGGGTTCAGGGAGGAGGTCAGGACCATCAGCTCCGCCCTGGGCACCATCGTAGGGGTGCTGAAGGACATACAGCAGACCTTGAGGGACACCGTGGCACTCCAAGGGGCCCCTGACACTAGCATGGACGATGAACTGCCCACCACCTTCTGTCATGGACATTCCTCCACCGTCCCCATCACCATAGTACAACACCCCTCCATTTTTTAGCACTTTAATAAACAACCTTGAACCACAAATACATCTGGAGTCAGTCTGTGATTTTTTAAAATGTATTATCAATGACAAGGTCAAAATGCGTTTCTAGTTGTAAAGCCAACATACCTATGTCACACATCACAAGTCCTTGAAGGATGCAAGCAGATAACACACGTTGGTAACCACAACTGTGAAACCGTAATGGAAAGGTACAACTCAATTACCAAATAATACTATGAAATTACACACAGGATAGAGGAAGACGTGTGACAGTGAATGTAATGGTAAAAATGAAAATGTTCTCACCTGTGTGTCACTGGAAATATTGCTGTATGACTGACTCCCTGTTGTCGTTGTCTTCTTCCTCAGCTTCCTCCTCATCACTGTCCACAGGCTCCACAGGCTCCACAGCTGCCACAACACCGTCATCGGGACCATCCTCCTGCAGAAAAGGCACCTGGCGTCGCAAAGCAAGATTGTGAAGCATCGAGCAGGCAATGATGATATGGCACACCTTCGGTGAGTAGAATAGGGAACCACCTGTCATATGGAGGCACCTGAACCTGGCCTTCAGGAGGCCGAAGGTGCGTTCGATCACCCTCCTAGTCCCGCCCATGGGCCTCATTGTACCGTTCCTCTGCCCTGGTCCTGGGATTCCTCACTGGGGTCAGTAGCCAGGACAGGTTGGGGTAACCATAGTCCCCTAATAGCCACACACGGTGCCTCTGGAGTTGACCCATCATATAAGGGACGCTGCTATTCCGCAGGATGTAGGCGTCATGCACTGAGCCAGGGAACATAGCATTTACCTGGGAGATGTACTGGTCTGCCAAACATACCATCTGTACATTCATCGAATGAGAACTCTTCCGGTTCCTGTACACCTGTTCACTCCTGTGGGGGGGACCAGAGCCACATGGGTCCCATCAATGGCACCTATGATGTTGGGGATATGTCCAAGGGCAGAGAAGTCACCTTTCACTGTAGCCAAATCCTCCATCTCAGGGAAAATGATGTATCTCCTTACGTGTTTCAGCAGGGCAGCCAACACTCTGGACAACACGTTGGAAAACATAGGCTGGGACATCCCTGATGCCATGGCCACTGTTGTCTGAAAAGACCCACTTGCAAGGAAATGGAGCACTGACAGCACCTGAACGTCAGGGGGGATTCCAGTGGGATGGCGGATTGGTGACATCAGGTCAGACTCCAACTGGGTACATAGTTCCTGGATAGTGGCACGGTCAAACCAGTAGGTGATGATTAAATGTCGCTCCTCCATTGTCAACAGGTCCACCAGTGGTCGGTACACCGGAGGATTCCGCCATCTTCTCAATTGTCCCAGCTGACGGTGCCTAGGAAGGACAACAGCGACCATATAGTCAACAAATTTCCAGGTATGCACCCACAGATACACAGAACACGACACCAAACACAAAACCATTTCTGTATGTGTGTTAAGTGTAGGCCTAGCTATGTGTGACGCAGAAGTAAATGAAGCCATGTGGGCCCCTGAAATGGGACAATGGTATTGTGAGGTAACTGCGCTGGCATTGCACACCGTTGCAGTACGCGGTGGTAGACCGCGGCGCAATGCAGCATTGGTTAACATTGGACCCTATGGGTCCCAGGAGCCAATGAACTAGTGCGCCGGCGTTGATGATACGCACCGCCGCGGACATCACCGCCGCGGACGTCACTGCCATTTTCTAACTATTCAATCACTCGATACCTGACCTTCGACAGGAGAGGACCTACACTGCAAGTGCTGCTGTGGCCTAGGTCTGGAAGTGACGATGGCTGCTGCGTCTGGGGAAAGGGCCTCTGCCTTCACTGCTCAGGAGTTGGAGAAACTAGTAGACGGGGTCCTCCCCCAGTACACGCTACTCTACGGTCCTCCAGACCAACAGGTAAGTACACAGGGAGCACGTTGTATGGGCTAGGCCTGGGTGGAGAGGGCTGGTTGTAAGAGGGAAGGGGGCAGAGTTCAGGGAACATGAATTCATGTGAATGCATGTGCCACATGGCAAGGGTAGGGAGGGAGGACACTTACATCGACGGTGCAGTTGGTAATGACTTCTCTTCTTCCCTTGTGCATGTCATGTAGGTCAGCGCCCACCAGAAGAAGGACATTTGGCGTGCCATCTCCAAGGAAGTCCGGACCCTGGGGGCCCACCAGAGACGGGGCACCCACTGCCGGAAAAGATTGGAGGACATTCGCCGCTGTAGCAAGAAGACGGCGGAGGATCAGCTGGGGATGGCCTCCCAACGTGGGAGGGGTGCCCGTCGCACCATGACCACCCTGATGTTCCGGATCCTGGCGGTGGCCTACCGTGAGTTGGATGGGCGCTTGAGGGCATCACAGCAGACACAAGGGGGTGAGTACACTCTCATTCTGGGGACTTTGCGTGCAGTTGAGGGGTCTAGGTGTGGGAGGAGGGCTGTGGGTTTCCCTAGGCCAGTGCGACTTCCATAGGCTCGGCCCCTCCGTAATGCAGACCATGTGCCACTCCACCCCAAAGCAGGAGAGTGCCAAGTATAGGTATAGATGCCCCTGTGGCATCCATGTGTGCAGATGTCCACCATAGCCATGTAGTCCATATCCCAGGAATTGCATCTGTAGAGGGCAGGAGCACGGCGTAGTGCTAGGGGCTGCTGTGTCTGTTTTGTCCGCCAACGGTAGCGGTATGCCATGCACTCAACCTGTCTTATTCTGTCGTTGTCCCCCCCTTTTTCTGCTCTCCCTGTTCTTTTGTGCATCAGCATCTTCAGGCGGAGGTGCAGTGGCACCGGAGCACGAGGGAGCTGCATCCCACATGGCCATGGAGGGCCACACCACGGACTCAGAATGCACCAATGGGACGGAGGGCGAGGGGAGCTTCACGTCGGCCACCGGATCACCAACCAGCAACACGGACTCATCCGCCGATGAAAGCTCCCTTGTGGTGGCGGCACCGTCTGTGCCCCCCACTTCTACAGGTACAGCCGCCACCTCCCCTACCAGCACCGCCCTCCCAGCTTCTCCTCAGCCTTCGCCCCGTGCCCGCTCACCCAGGAGGGTGGGCATCACCTTCGCCCCAGGCACCTCAGGCCCTGCCCCAGTCACCCCTGCTGCCCTCAGTGAGGAGGCCATTGACCTCCTCAGGTCACTCACTGTTGGGCAGTCTACCATTGTGAATGCCATCCAGGGTGTAGAAAGGCAGTTGCAACACAGTAATGCATTCCTGGAGGGCATTCATTCTGGTCAGGCTGCCCTTCAGCGAACCCTGCAATCTCTGGCCTCAGCACTGATGGCAGCCATTGTCCCTGTGTCTAGCCTCCCCCTCCAACTTCCTCCAGCCAGACCCAATCCCCTGTACCCCAGCCTATCCCAAGCACACCATCAGACCAGCCTGCACACACCTCAACACACAAAAGTGGCTCTGGCAAACATAGGCACCACACATCCCACAAGCACTCACACAAGCATCACCCACATACAGACACAGCAACATCCACTGCCTCCACTGTGTCCCCCTCCTCATCGTCTCCCTCCTCCCTCCCAGTGTCGTCTACACTCTCACCTGCATGCACTACATCTACAGGCACTAGGACTCGCACCAGAACACCCAGCACCACACACCGCTCACCTGCACTCACCACCCCCATTCCCATTTACACGTCCCCTGTGTCCTCTCCCAGTGTGTCTGTGACGCCCCCTCCCAAAGTACACAAACGCGGGCACCCACACACCCAGCATCCATCCACCTCACGACAGCCTCCAGTACCTGCACCTGCACCCAAAACACCTAAAGTGACACCTCCTACAACCACCTCCTCTTCCTCCACTCCCAGACCCCCTCCAGCTACCCATCCCAGTGTTCGTCAGAAACTGTCCCTCTGTAAAGTTGACCTTTTTGCCCCCACCCCCTCCACTTCATCAGTCCCGTTGTAGCGCCTCAGCCAAAAAGCCTCCAGTACCAGTGTTGCGTGTTCAAGGTGTGTGGAGTGCACCGGCCACCAGGGCAGGCAGTGTGACACGGAGCCAAGGCACTGCCAGTCCACCCCCTGTAAAGGCTCTGAAGTTGGAAAGTTGCCGACGGGACCGGCTGAAGACTCCTGGAGGTAAAACAACTCACAGGGGTGCCAGGGGGATTTCAGAGTCAGCTGTGACTCCTCCAAATGTGGGGAAGGGCCACAAGAAGTCTGCACAGCCTGGTGTGACATCACGGCGGAGAAGGGCGGCATCTTTCCCGGCGGCCGGGACGCCACCGCCAGCACCGTCGTCACTGGTCAGGAGACCACCGCCAGAGTCATTGCCCAGGAGGGCACAAGTATCGTCACTGGTCAGGAGACCACTGCCAGAGTCATTGCCCAGGAGGACACAAGTATCGTACTGGTCAGGAGACCACCACCAGAGTCATTGCCCAGGAGGGCCCCGGCAGCCACAGCCCCGCTGGGCAATGAGGGACCGTCATGCAACACACCAATGCACAGGTCAGAGACCGCCATGGCAAAGCACCGCTGAACAGTCCAGAGCCCGCCATGGCAAAGCACCGCTAAACAGTCCAGAGCCTGCCATGGCAAGGAACGCTGAACAGTCCAGAGACCGCCATTGCAAAGCACTGCTGAACAGTCCAGAGACCGCCATGGCAAAGCACTTCTGAACAGGGCATGCACCGCTGAACAGGGCAAGCACCGCAGAAGAAGGAAAAAGACCGCCACATCAGGCATCGTTATCCCATGTGCAGCTGGGACTGTGACGGGACAGGAACTGTCACGGGGAGACTAATCAAGTTGGGGCACCAGTCCCCCTCCAGAACCAGTGGAGGCTGTTATGTACTTGAGAGACTGTGGCTTTGCACTCCCCAGGATTGGACAGTGGGCAAACCACCCACTGTAGAGACTTGTGAGACTGTGGCTTTGCACTCCCCAGGATGGAACAGTGGGCAACCCACCCACTGTAGAGACTTGTGAGACTGTGGCTTTGCACTACCCAGGATGTAACAGTGGGCAACCCACCCACTGTAGAGACTTGTGAGACTGTGGCTTTGCCCTCCCCAGGATGGAACAGTGGGCAACCCACCCACTGTAGAGACTTGTGAGACTGTGGCATTGCACTCCCCAGGATGGAACAGTGGGCAACCCACCCAGTGTGGAGACTTGTGAGACTGTGGCTTTGCACTCCCCAGGATACATCAATGGGCATGGAGCCCCGTCGTGGATGTGGCGTGGTGCTGTAATCCGGCTGAGGTGCCCCCCCCTTCCCTCTGAGGTGCCTGTTGTTTTTCTCTCTGATGCCCCGGCAGTGTTCTCTCCGTTTGTGGACAGGTATCTTGTGTGGGCCTCGCCCATGCATTTTTGGCCTAGTGGTGCACGGACATTAAGATGTGCATATCTGCACTACTTCTCGTACTGTATATACCTTTGTATGAGTTTATATATATCTGTATATATTTGACACATGTATTTTGATACATTACAATGTTAAAACTGATTTCGCTTTGTGTTTGCATTCTTCCGGGGGGGTTGTGGGTTGTTACTGTGATGTTTGTAAATGCATTGGTGTGTGTGTTGTGATATGCGAGGGTGGGGGTGGGGGTGTTGCGTGTGTGTGTCCCTGACTTTTGCCTCCCCCCTCCCCTATGTCGTAGGGGCAGTACTCACCGTTGTCTTCGCCGCCGCTGGCGCTGGTCTTCGTAGATGAGTAGGAAGAGAAGGGCAGGTAGGATTTGTAATTCCGGCTCCATGGTGTCCTCCTTCCTCGTGGGATGTGTTAAGGTGAGCGTTTTCCCATTGCAGAAACTGTTTCCACAGTGTTTTTATCCACAGTGAATCCGCCCTGGAAAAGGTGGCGGATTGGTGTGTTGTAATACTGTGGGCGGTACATTGTCTTCCGCCTGTCTGTTGGCGGTGACCGCCGCGCTGCTTGTCTGTACCGCCGTGGCGGTCGGAGTGTTAAAGTGGCTGTCTATGCTGGCGGTTTCCACCACGGTCATAATTCCCTTTTTTTGTCCGCCGGCCTGTTTGCGGTATTACCGCAGCTTTAACACCGTCCGCCAGGGTTGTAATGACCACCTTAGTGTACCTTAGCAACACATTATGCCTGTGCAAAGCATCATTTATGCACAGGGTGTGTTCCCCCAATGGGCTAAAGCTAAAATGGTGCAGAGGTGTAGAAGAGGTTCCAGTCAATATAATTTATCTGGTACTTGTTATGCCTGCACATAGCAAGAATGAAAATGGGGCACACCATTGCTTTAGAGGTGGGCCTATGTATTGTGCAGGATTTGCACCATACATTTGCCATTTATCCTACACAGTCCATCGATGGCATCCAGCATGTTGACACTAGTGCACATACTATGTGCCATGGTATGCCATATATTGACAACCACACACACATGTTGGGTATAGGAGGGTGCTAAGGTACCCAAGTGAGGTAGCACTGCTTTAGATGCTGTCTGACTTTTCTGATATGTGGCCTTTAGTGCCTTCACTTTAGACTTGCAGAAGAGTGATGTAGTAGACATGTGTTCCTATTTTGTGTGTTGTGTGCAATTTACCGGGTGTAGGGCCCTGTGTGTTGCATGTGAATCCCACCCCTTTGCCCTAGGAATACCTCTCTTGTACAAAGTGTTATTGTTGGCAATTGCTGGCTGGCATATGTATGCCTAGTGTGGGACAGTTATATGGGATGTATTGTGATGTATGCATGATTTATCAAACAGCTATGGGGTAGGGCAGGGCATGCTGTGCTTTTCAGCAGTGCCCTGCATCCGGAGTCCAGCCCTACTTAGTTCCATGTATCCTCGTTAATGTGCATTTCTGGCCTCTCCCTGCACATTGTTAGTAGTACATCTGGCACAGTCCATTGTTGGTACCCTTGCATCATGGTACGGAGATGTGGGATTTACCGGTCTGTTTGTTGGTGTGCTGTGAGGTGTCCATTCCTGCACATGATCTTTCATTGATGGTGATGTTGTATTTCATTGTGTGCTGCACTATGTACCACACAATAGAAAGCTGTACACAATGAGTATACCTTTCACATTTAGGTGATATGTAGATGGTGATGGGGCCACTCAGGTGGCAACAGGTATCAGTGCTGCCTGAGACGTCTACAGCATGGTTAATGTGGGCAGTGCCATTATGTGTGTTGTTTGACATTTAAATGCCAAATGCAAATCACATAGCAGAGTGTTTCCTTGGTAAGTGTTTTATGTGTGTAGGATCTGTGTTTTGATCCACCTGTCTGTCCAGTGATGTGTCAGTCAGTTTATGCTAGGGAAATGTATATGCGGACATATGTGAGGGTGATGTGCATTGCATGCAGTGCAGTGTGCCATGTGGCTTATGTGTTGTGGTCTATACATCTTTGTTTCCCTGACCATGTATGTTTGATGTTATGTTTGTATTGTTTTTACTACAAGTTTGTTGTGATGTGTGTGTTATCATTTTTATGGTATCTGACCTACAAGTAGGCCATTGCCATACCGTCCCTCTTGGAATTGTTGGTTCATAGTAGAGTACCTAAATATGTTAGCATCATGGATGCTTCCGAGATATTTGCAAGGATGTTTGTGATGATTCTACGGTGGTCCACAATGGCCTGCACATTGATGGAGTGGGTATGTTTGCGGTTCCTGTAGAGATGTTTAGTTGCTGCAGGAGGGACAAGTTGGACATGGGCGTTGTCCGTAGCACCCAGCACATGCAGGAAGCCAGCAATTTGATAGAAACCTTGCTTGGTCTCTCGCTGCAGTTCTGGGTGTTGGGAAAGCAGATGTGGTGGGGTGTGAGTCTGATGAAGGCACGTAGAACCTTTCTAAGGAAAGCAGAGAGGGATGGATGTGTGATTCCCACCCACTTGTGTTGCAGTTGTCTGGAATGAACCTGATGCCAGAAAGTGGAGGACAGCCAGGAGTTTGGTCATGGGTGGAATTGCTGTGTGACTTCACACTCTTGCTGTGATGTCTGTCGCTATGTGGTGGAGCAGGTGTACAGTGGACTCCCACCTCAGATGGTAGAGTTTGAGCACCTCTTCTTCCTTGAGGGCCGGGATGCTTGCAAGCTGGCAAAAGATCCTCTCCCGTCTTCTACACTGTGTTTGTGGCTGCTGTGGTAGTGTTTGTGGTTGCCGCAGTGGTGCTGGTAGCACTTGGCATCATCGCTGTTGTAGTCTACGGGTGCCAAGCTGTAGGATTAACACTTCCATGGTGTCCTGTTGCTTTCCGATGCTCCTTCTGTGTGTTTCCCTTATGTAGTTGTGTGCGTTTCATTTTAATGCCTGGTCTGACCAGGCGTTAACATTTTGAAGCTAATCGGACTGAGTGTCATTTTTTGGAGCCGGTCCTTTGAGTGTGTCATTTTTCTGTTGGGTTGTAAATATGGCGCTAGTGTCCTAGTGTCATTTTTTTAGGAGGGAACGCCTACCTTGCATATCATTGTCATTAAACGATGCAAGGTGAGGTGGGGCTCCCAAAAAATGATGGTACATCAAAAATGTTGATGCTAGACTGCTCTAACGTAAAATATAAATATGGCATTAGGTTTGCGCGCTTTTTCATTAAAAAATGGTGCAAATGCCGCTCTAGCATAAATCTGGGCCTAGTTATCAAAAATATCTCAAGTGGTACTTGACAGGGCTTTTGTCAAATACATGCCAGGAAGCGGGGTGGGGGATCAGCTTATCATCTAGTGTGGCTCATGCATGGGGAATCTCTAAACCAATTTGCACTGGGTTCTTTTCAGCATAGGAAAGGCTGGTGGCCATCATGGATTGCTGGTGCTCTCTGCATGTGTGTGCACATGTGGAGGATGCACTATGTTGCAATATGCTACCAATGAACTACGATTCCAAGCAGCACAAAAATGCTCTCATGTTCTAAAGAAACATCTTGGATAACAGGGTATAGCTTCCCTCATGGTTCACTGCGTACGTTGCTAAGCGATTGCTAAATAATATTGCTATGGGCAGGACCTCGCTATATGGATCTCATAGTTTTGTTGCTATTACATCTTTCTTTCTAAAGTACTGTTTTGACAAATATTTGGAATATGGAGAGCACCCTGAAAATCATGCTGTTGATGAAAATGGACTCTGATCTATTGCCTTTACTCTAAAAAATGGTCTTAGATATTCTTTGTAGAGTTACATATTGAAGAAAGTGGAAGAATTCCTAGAGTGGGCTAAATTGCTTATGTATTTATGAATTCCATGTACATGGTATTAAAGTATGCACTAATCCAACTTATCATGGTCACAATTCTGGTCTTTCTAAAATAGTATACTCCAAATAACCAATTCCTTATCAGTTTATGTTTTTTAGATATAAAATAATTTTTCCACAATAATGCGGACGTTTCTTTCCAATTATACTCTTTTTTCAACTATTTTGAAAATAGCTATTATTAGAGGGTCAACATGGTCGTTATAGACCACTTTTTTCAGCATTCGCCTTTTTTCTTATTACACAGGCTTACCATGGTCCTCATGCATTTTCTTCCTCGACTGTTATATCAAATTTTAAGACAGTAATATGTCCCTGGCATTTTGGAACATCGAGCAAATATCTTTACTATAGGTATGTTTTTCATCATTTGACTATCCAATCCACTATATTTTTCTTCTCCTCGTTCACAACACTTATGCCTTTGATGGTGCATGTCTTTCTTCTGGTGTTTCAACACCTTTGACACATGTTTACTCTGACACATGTTTCTTTCTTTATATTTTTGCATCACACAAGTACTGTGGTTGCTTTTGCTGTTTTCTTTTCTTTTCTTTCCTCTTTTCTTTTTTTTTGTTTTTTTTCCCCTAACTCTTCTTACCAGGTTCCTTTTTTCTGTTTTTTTTTCTTCTTTTTCTCCGACATATTTACTTCAGATCACCCATTCTCTTCTGACACTCCTTGGTGGTACACACTCTAAAGGAATATTGAGAGTTTTAACTTCATCTCTACGTTTGTGTCACACTTTCGTGGTTAACAATTGGGCTTCCCTTCTCTCAATTCAGAAATCTTTATCTTTGACAACAAACACTTTTTTCTTAACTCAAATATCACCAGTGTTTGATATTTCATTTTTGTATATGTCCACAGCCTTGATAAAGTCTACCCAGATGAAACACGTGTCGGCTGTTGTTCATTTGGGCTGCTATCCATTTGAAAATGAATTCTGTTGTCATCACTTGATTCTGGCCCCAAGATGTCAGCTTGGGCCAAATGCCATTGTTTCATCTAAAGACATTACAAGGAATAAACTGGAACATTATCAACTTTCTAGGATGTGCCGTGGTTTTCCTTCACTGATGTATATTCATTCACATTTATGATTACACTTAGCAATCATAATGGTAAGAAATAACTTTGCTTTGTAGAGATATACTAGATACTGCTAATCAACAGTAATCAGAAGAGTAGTGGACTGCAATGCGTCTAGTGTCTCTCTTTTCCAATTTACCTTTCATAGCTTTGTCCAATGGCCCTCATATCTCTGGGAGTGGTGAGAGACATAAAAGAACATTATACTTATTGGAACTGCACACAAGCTTAGTGCAATCTGACTACATTTGCCAGCTTAAGAATTTTGGGAGACATGTACGTACGTTAGAAATTGCGAAGTCCTAATTGCGATTCCACATGAATCGCAATTAGGAAACAGCAATTTCAAGTGTACAAAACTCTATTGATTTTTGTTTGTGATTCCCTATGGGTTTCAAATAGACCTATCTTATTAATATTAATGAGGTAGGTTTTGCTTTGAGACCCACTGGGAACTGCAAGAATCACAGGGATGGTGGCCTGTTGAGGTCAGCAGACCACCATGTCTGTGATTGCTTTTTAATAAAACAATACATATATATATATATTTTTATGCAATTAAAAAAGAAAATGAGAAGTTGTCTTTTCATTTTTTTAGGAGTATGCATTGGTCCTGGGGACCACTACCTTCTCTTAAAAAATGCTTTCCAGACATTCACAAATGGGAAAGGGTTCCTAGGGGCCGTTTCATTTGCAAATGAGTTATAACTAATTTGAAATTGGTGGTAACCTTTGAATGTTTTGTGACTGCATTCCGTCACAAAACATTCAAACATACTACTGCAATTCGAAGCTAGGAAGGGATACTCTAAACTCGCCCCTTCCTAATACCGAATCACAAAGCCACATGGTGATTCGGTAACAGGTTACAGAATTTTGCACTGATACATGTCAAAAAGCTTTTTATTGGTTGCAAATGGCCTGATTCTGCAAATCGGACTGTTTGCATCACTAAAAAGCTTTGTAAATCTGACTCTAAATCATCTATCCATGTGTATCCCAAATGTCAAATCCCAAATGTGGAGTTGACTTCTGAAGCAATCCTTCACTTTTCTTATCCCCTGTATTTTCGGTTATACAGGGCTATTTTATATGGCCTAGTTTGCTTAGCTCTTGCACCATGCAACATGGTGCAAGAGCTACGCAGACTTTAAGAGTGGTTTATGAAGCTGTACAAGGCCACTTTGCGTGGCCCTGCCTGGCTCAATAACTTTAGAGTAATGTAAAACAGTGCAAATCGGTCTGTTACATTACTCTGCATCATGGAGGTGTTTCCATGGGTGTTGCGTGGGTGTTCCCAAGCAACATCCATGGATTTTGACACATTCCCAGATTTACAAGAACATATAAGCTTGGGAATGTGCCAAAAAGTTACACCTCTTCAGGAGAGGTGTAACAAGGAGAAATATTTGTATTCCTCCTAGTTTTTTCCTCTTCCTATGTGTGCTGCATTCCTTTCAGTGCTCTTTATTCTTTGGTGTTTACTGTTAGTAAATCATTATCCACTAGCTTTCTAGTGTGATTATATTTGTATATTTTTTTTTCAATGTCTGGAGTTTGAATGTGTTCCTTCTTAGAGCAAATATGCAACAGAACATTTGTTATTATGCTAAGAATGCCTGTTGCTATAGAGTATGGTTATTTCCGCCATAACTTTTGGTCCTATTATTTTATTGTGAAACATATAAAAGTGCTGTGCTGCGAAATGCAGACAATGCCTGCAGTTTTGTTCCCTGTTTATTTTATTGTGAAACGGTAGCCTATTGTTTAGTGCTGTGAAATATAGACAAGGCCCGTAGTTGTCTCCCCTATCTTTCTCTAAAAAGCAAATTAATTGCTCCATGTAGGCCTGAACTGCCCCGTTTATTTCCACCAGAGCCTTTGGAGGTCGGTTTAAGAGCAGAAGGCCACTGCTGGCACAATTGTTACTTTATACGGCTTTCCATGGTACTTACAGCTGGAAAAGGGAGGCTTCAGGACGAAGAGAAAGGAGAGAGTAAGGCAGGAGGATAAGAGAGCAAGATTAGAAGGGCTGGTTTGAACATTTATACCAGGGCTGCTTTTGGTCTCCAATCTAAGCAAAGGGATTTAGGCCCTCATTATGACATTGGTGGTAAATCCCACTTACCACCAACATCCGTTCACCATATTATGACACACACACCAGTCCATCACTATTCAGCCACACACACAAGTCCGCCACACCAAAGGTCAGTGATAAACTGGCTTTATCAAAACCACCACAGTTATGCCAACAGTACTACACCCATCACGTTATAATCCACGAATCACCACAGCGGATATTCAATGGCAGTAAACCATTGGCGGTACATACCGCAACACAAAACAAAAAAAACACACACATACAAAAGTACACTGCATTGGTCAATTTAAATAACACACATCTGACACCCATATACACACCATACCCATACCACTATAAAACAAACACACACATTACTCACAATCCTTTATGAACACGGAAAATAGCCAAGAGTCAGACACCACGACTACAGACAAAACCAGAGCCACACACCAACTACACCTATACACCTCCCAAACACCCCACATCACATACCCCAACACATCACCCTACACACAACTCACACAACACCCATGACACCACAAAGACACCCCAGATTCTCAGAGGAGGAGCTAAGGGTCATGGTGGAGGAAATCATCCGGGTAGAGCCTCAGCTATTTGGAGCACAGGTGCAGCAGATATCCATTTCTAGGAAGATGGAGCTATGGCAAAGGATCATGGACAGGGTCAACGCCGTGGCACAGCACCCCAGAACAAGGGATGACATCAGGAAGAGGTGGAACGACCTAAAGGAGAAGGTGCATTCCATTGCAGCAAGACACCAACTTGTTGTACAGAGGACTGGCAGTAGACCCCCACCTCCTCCCCACAACTAACAACATGGGAGGAGCAAATCTTGGCAATCATGCACCCTGAGGGCCTGCCCGGTGTAGCAGGAAGACTGGACTCTGGTAAGTCAACTCTCTACTATTATCACCACCCTACCTGCATGCCATCACATACCCCCACCCTCAATCCCATCACTCCACCACCTCCCACACACCACACCATCACATCTCATTCATCTCACTCATCCCTTTGCCAAGCCCTGCATGCCCTACCAATGCATGGACACCACTCACAGCCCTGCATGGACACCTATCACTAAAGCATGCACACTAGAGAGAACTATTCATCCCACCGTTCACCAATGTACACAAGTAAAAGCTGCCAGGGCAAATACAAACAAAGAGGGCAACCCACCGATGCACAATATGTCACACACAATAATACTGCATTTACATCCCCACAGGTACCCCAGCCAATGTCAGTGGCGAAGAGGTGCCACCACTATCCAGTCCCCCAACTGAAGAGGCCAACAGTAATGACAGCAACTCTGGTCGCCTGGATCTGGATGACCAACCTGGCCCATCAGGGACCTCTGGACAGCTGGTTACCCAGGCCCAGTCACACACCATAACAGAGCATCCTCCATCAGGAAACTCCACCACAACACCTACCCAGCGTACCCATCCCTCTGTCCCCAGGACAAGTCAGTCAGCAGTGTGTCCACCACTACAGGGACCCCAGGGCACACCTCATACCCAAGACAATCAGGGACCTGGGGTCAGTGGCAGTGGGAACACAGTTCAGGGGACAGAGGCACAAGACAACAGGGAAACTGGGAAGAGTTCTGTGCGCAAGGAGGAGAACAGGCCCAGGGAAGCGACTCTCCAGGAGGCACTTGCAGAGATCCTGGGAGCCTACCAACTTTCCCAGGATACGCTGGGCCAGATCCTGGACAGCGTGCAGGAGAAAAGGTGGCTGCAGGAGGGACAGTACCAGGGGATCAGGGAGGACTTGAAGGCCATCTACACAACCCTGGTCTCAATAGCAGGGGTGCTGGCAGACATGGCCAACACTATGAGGGAGGCAGTCTCACAACAGTGGGCCCCTGACACTAGCCAGACATCCGAACTGCCTTCCACCTCCGCTGCTGCTAGTGGACAGGAGGCTCTGCCACAAGACCAACAGGCCACCAGCACCTCTCCCCCTGCAGAAGGTGAACCACCCCGCAAATGTACCCTGTGATCCAGGCAGAAGATAGAGACTATTGTCAAGACCCCCTCCAGGAAATGAGACTCTCCTGATTGTCACCCTTGTGTCTCACACAGTCACCCTGCCCACCTCGAACTGCCATTGCTCCCCTTCCTATGTCCCCTTGGACAATGCATCTGTGCTACAGATAGACTGGAACAATACCCTGGACTTTCCTCTATCATCACCACATCACAATGCACTTGCCCCTCTTCTTCTTAGCACGTCAATAAACACCTTTTGAAAAAATACAAGTATGGAGTATGTCAAATGTTTTAAGTATGTATTCATTCAACCAGGTTCAAACATTGCAATTCAACTGTACAGTAATGTTCACAAAGGAAAGACCTGTAATTGGCTACAGTGATCACACCAGAAGCAATGGAGAAACAACATCTGCAAAATGAGTTGCCAAAGGGTACAGTGAGTGGGCATAGAAGTGGGAAATAACAGCATGCCAGTGCCAAAGATAATCCAAAAAATGACAATGAAATGTGAAGTACCACTGTCTTACCTGTGTGTCATTTGAAGTATTGTCAAATCACTGCAGTTCTGTTGTCCTCATCCTCTTCCTCCTCATCCTCACTGTTCACAGGGTCCAACGTTGCCACACAGCCATCTCCAGCCTCCTCCTCCTCCAGAAAAGGCACATGGCGTCTCAAGGCAAGGTTGTGCAGCATGCCACGATTATCTGGTAGACCTTCTTGGGTGAGTAGCACAGGGATTCCCAAGTTAGATGGAGGCACCTGAACCTGGCCTTCAGGAGGCCAATGGCACATTTGATAATCCTTCTTGTTTGCCCATGTGCCTCATTGTAATATTATTCTGCCCTTGTCCTGGCATTCCTCACAGGGGTCAGTAGCCATGATAGGTTGGAGTAACCAGAGACACCTGCAAATATCGAGGGACAACATTTAGAGACACTATCCTATTTGGCCCACACCATACCCATACACCAACATCTACTGGGTGGGAACCTAGGGCTCACATATTAGCCACACCTTGTGCCTCTGTTGTTGGGCCATCACATTTGAGATGCTGCTATTCTTCAGGATAAAGGCATCATGCACCGACCCAGGATACTTTGCTTTGACATGGGAGATGTACTGGTTCGCCAAGCACACCATCTGGACATTCATGGAGTGAAAACTCTTTCGGTTTCTGAACACCTGTTCATTTTGCCAGGGGGAAATACAATGGGGCATATTTATACTCTGTTTGCGCCAGAATTGCGTCATTTTTTTTTACGCAATTCCGGCGCAAAACTAACTCCATATTTATACTTTGGCGTTAGACGCGTCTAGCGGCAAAGTCCATGGAGTTTGCGTCATTTTTTAGCGTGGACACCTACTTTGCGTTAATGACATGCAAGGTAGGCGTTCCCGTCTAAAAAATTGACTCAGAGGCATGTGCGCCGTATTTACACTCCCGGGCAAAATTCACGCCCGGGAGTGGGCGGGTCAAAAAAAATGACGTACGCCCGCTTTTGCGCCGTTTTTTAGCGCCTGGAAAAGGCAGGCGTTAAGGGACCTGTGGGCTCGGAAGGAGCCCAGAGGTGCCCCCCCCTATGCCCCCAGGGACACCCCCTGTCACCCTTGCCCACCCCAGGAGGACACCCAGGGCTGGAGGGACCCATCCCAGGGACATTAAGGTAAGTTCAGGTAAGTTTTTTTTTTTTTTTTTTTGTGGCATAGGGGGGCCTGATTTGTGCCCCCTACATGCCACTATGCCCAATGACCATGCCCAGGGGACATAAGTCCCCTGGGCATGGCCATTGGGGAAGGGGGCATGACTCTTGTCTTTGCTAAGACAGGAGTCATTTCTATGGGGGTTGGGAGTCGAAAAAAATGGCGCAAATCGGGTTGAGGCGAAAAATTTGCCTCAGCCTGACTTGCCCCATTTTTTGACGCCCAAGCTCCATATCCCCCTACGCCGGTGCTGCCTGGTGTACGTCGTTTTTTTTCACGCACACCAGGCAGCGCCGGCGGCTAACGCCGGCTAACGTCGGCTAACGTCATTGATTAAATACGGCGCCCGCATGACGCTTCAGAATGGCGTTAGCGGGCGCTAATTTTTTTGACGCAAAACTGCGTTAGCGCAGTTTTGCGTCAAAAAGTATAAATATGGCCCAATATGTTTTCCATCAATTGCCCCAATTTCAGCCTTCACTGTGGCCAAATCTTCCACCTGGGGGAAAACAATGTAGCTGCACATGAACTTAATCAGAGCAGACAACACTTTTGTCAGCACTATTGAGAACATTGGCTGTGACATTCCTGCTGCCAAGCCCACTGTCACTTGGAAAGAACCAGTTGCCAAGAAATGGAGCACAGATAGGAGATGCACATGAGGGGGATCCCAGTGGGGTGACGGATGGCAAATATCAGGTCAGGCTCCAGTTGGGCACACAGCTCCGTGATTGTGGCCCTGTCAAGTGTATAGGGGAGGATAATGTGCCTGTCCTCCATTGTTGTCCACCAGGGTCTGTACACAGGGGATGTCTCCATCTCCTATTCACCTGCAGCAGTTGCAGTAAAAAGGACAAAATAGTGAGGAGCCGGTCACAAACTGAACATCGTAGCCACAACAGTACAATGCATGATGTCAATTTGTAATGTATAAGTGGTATTTGTCCTGTATGTCCTATTTTGAACTGTGATGCAGTTATTATCCAGGGCCTGCCCCCTTCCCCAAAATGGCGTCTGCCTGTCCTGTGTGGAGGGACAAGTCGAAGTGAGGTAATTCCGCTGACGTTGTGCGCTGTTATGGGAGCGGTCGGAACCACTGTGCAACTCCTCGTTGGTTATTATTGGGCCCTATGGGGTACAGTGGCCAATGGTGGTTTACACCGGCAGTGATGGTATACACCACCGTGGACGTGACCGCCATTTTCTGTCTGATTCCTCACTTGTTTCCTGACCTTCAACAGGAGAGGACCTACACTGCATGTGCTGCTGTGACCTGTGTCTGGAACCTACCATGGCTCGTGTGACTGGTGAAAGGGCCCCTGTCTTCATCTCAGTGGATATGGAGCGACTGGTGGATGGGGTCCTACCCCGGTACGGATTGTTGTATGGGCCTCCAGACCAACAGGTGAGTACACTGTGAGCACGATGCATGTGGCATGAACGCATGGAATAGTGTGTGTGAAGGCCTCGTGTAGTGGGGTGGGTGGATGTCCCCTGGGTGGCATGCAACTTGTGTGCTGGGCCCTGTGTGTGCAAATGACGATGTGAAGGGGTATGGTGGGCCATAAATGCAACAGGTAGGACAGTCTGACTGATATCATTTTCTGTGTGTATTTCTCTGCAGATCAACGCCCATCAAAAGAAGGGTATATGGCGTGCCATCGCCAAGAACGTGCCGACCATGGGGGTCTATGGCAGGTGGAGCACACACTGTCAGAAACAGTGGGAGGACCTGAGACGCTGGGCACGGAAGCCCGCGGAGGCCCAGCTGGGGATGGTCTTCCAACG